>NC_088306.1:12365375-12486535 GCF_032854445.1 Liolophura sinensis
CCGCAGAGAAAACCATCTGGATTCAGCAAAACTTGTGCCTAGGCAGAAGGGTTTCTCTGACACTAGAGCCAGACAATTTTTCCAGATGACACTCAATTGACGCGTGTCACACAGGTGCAGCGCGCGCTCTACTCATGACACATGACAGTTGATGCAATGTGGGTCACTGGAACCTGCGTTTTGGAGGCTATGTTTCATTTTAATCCTGTGTACAGACTACTCAAGCTATGACCTTGAAAGGGTTTGAAAGGGTTTTGAACAAAGGATAATGGAGCAATGCAGCATCAAAGTACAGTCCATTTTTTTATGCCCACTCGATATATATATATATATATATATATATATATATATATATATATATATATATATATATAATATATATATATAATGGTATATTTATTGTTATTTAGGTGTTTAATTTTATATTGAAGGAAACCGGAGTGCCGGGAGAAAACCACTTTCCCACCTGTGACGTCCCAGATTTGCCCATCGTATTGGTAGAAGACAAGTGGCCTTTAACGCACGTTTAATACAAACGGCCACGTGCTATCTTCGACCGCTTAAGGTTCCCACGCAACGTGAGCGGTGAAATCTACAAATGAGAGGGAAAGGTCTGTCATATTGTGCCAGCAGAAAACATCGCTTAATAACGCATCAAGATATGTCCGTAATAAATAACTGGATAAGAGTACTTTATACAACAAGTTAGGTCTGCAAAGCTGTGATTAGTTGTACCGCCCTGTCTTGTTCCATAAGTTTACCTTGAATACCTTGTACTTCCCGTGTTGTCCTCAATATACTAATGCCTTTCGCCATATAATGAGTCTGTCTGTACTCATAGCACTGGATCAATTTCCGGTTTGGGCAAAGATGGCACAAAAAAGATTTAATTTTGGAAGAAAACGGTTTGTATTTGCAAGACAGAAAACAGCAAAAGATTGTCAAACTGCATCGCAAAAGCCACTTCCGTGTAACATCTTGGCTTGGGGTCAATAGTAGAAACTACATGTTAAAATAATCTTTGAGGATAATTGAATATGTGGAGGATAATGGATTTGAGCTCCCGGGCTGTGGTTTGAATGTGGGCCTGTTTCCGCTGACATATTTGGCCTGACATGCCGAGGATATTCCTAATTTCCGCCCATTTCATCCGTTTAAACTTATCAGTGCGAAAACACCTTTATGTAATGGGTTGGACACTTAGAAATTATACCGGTAAGGCAAATACTTCTGACAAAACCAGAAACGACAGTGGTAATTGGAATCTGGGTACGCGTTGCTAAAAGAAAAACTCCGTTGCTGAATTATATATTTTGAGATAAAAAAAAACACAGAATTTTCTCTGAACAGACTGTCTTAACCATGAATGAGACGTGTGTATAGTCTGCACAAATTCCTCAGCGGTTTGATCATCTACAGCCGATGTGACCCATTTTCTAAGAAGTGACATAACTCATTTTATATGCATAAAACATACATAAATGACGTCGTCGTCTGATGTCGTAAAAAAAATCAAAACGAAGAATAGGTTGTTTTTGGTAATTAAGGTTCATTCAGCTTTTAAGGAATCAGCTTCAGTATTCAGGGTAGTCCTGTCCTATTCGTACACACACCCTAAGTGTTCCTCAGCTCAAGTATTCAGGGTAGTCCTGTACTATTCGTACACACACCTTAAGTGTTCCTCAGCTCAAGTATTCACGGTAGCCCTGTACTATTCGTACACACACCCTAAGTGTTCCTCAGCTCAAGTATTCACGGTAGTCCTGTCCTATTCGTATACGCACCCTAAGTGTTCGTCAGCTCAAGTATTCACGGTAGTCCTATCCTATTCGTACTTACACCCTAAGTGTTCCTCAGCTCAAGTATTCAGGGTAGTCCTGTCCTATTCGTACGCACACCTTAAGTGTTCCTCAGTTCAAGTATTCAGGGTAGTCCCTGTACTATTCGTACACACACCCTAAGTGTTCCTCAGTTCAAGTATTCAGGGCAGTCCTGTCCTATTCATATACACACCCTAAGTGTTCGTCAGCTCAAGCACTGTATTGGCAAATTAAATACACCTTAAGTATTTCTCTACTTGCAGTTCATTTATTTTACGTTGTGTAGATTGGCAGACCCTTGGCTCCATTGCTCTCCACGTCATAGTGACAGTCAGCAGTGCACTTCAAAACGGTATGAGGAGTTTTAAAGTTCCTCGGATATCATTTGCCTTTCACCGACTAAAATCTGCGTCTGACGTGGAAAAGCTCATTAGTTTCTTACCATAAGCAGCTGGTTTATTCTAGGATCACCCGTTTCCTCAATCCTTGAATTAAAGTGATTGGAAAAAATCTTGAGTTTGGCGTTAAACATGAAAGAGGACAGCGCCCGGCAGAAACAACATACCTTTGTCAGGTACATGACAAACTCAAGCGGAGGCTGAGTGTGTGCCAGTTGTTTCAAACACACAAGCTCATCGCTTACGGATCAATGCCCGGTTTCACGAAACCACGAGAACTCTTGGTTTTTTTTATTTGCTTTACCATGAATAAGCAATTTCGATATGTAATGTTTTTCTCAGGAATAAATCATGTTGGGCTTTGGTAAAAACTATCGACTTAGCATAAACGATATGGTGATAAAGCCCTTCACATAAATCGATCAACCGGAAGCAGAAATATGAGAGTGTTCATCAAGACATTTTATTTGGACATGTTCATCTTGTGATTGTGATTTTAATTCACAATGGCCTTTCTAGAAAGTCTTATCTCAGCGATAACAGAACTGATCATTGATCTTTCGTATGCAAGGAGATTTTAAGTTGCAATTTTATGGAATACATTACGCCCGTTTGAAAGGTAATTCTTAAATATCACTTCCTAAAATCGGCTTTCTGACTGACCATGTGAAGATTCAATTAAAGACAACTCTTCAGTCGACGGGAAACCACACATACTGAATCCGCCTCCGTATCGAAACATCGTTTGATAAAGATTTCATAAAGTAAGCAGAAGTAGGCCAAAAATTATGAGGAAAGTTGTTTGTTTTCATTTAATATAGGTTAGGATTTGTTCTGTTCTGTGAAAGTCGTTAAGACCTCTTTCCTTGAAAATGAGTTACGAAAAATGCCGTTTTCCTCTGTATGAAATATTACCTAGTAGGTGTTATTATTGTTGTTATGCAGTATTCTTTAAAGGTGTCACTTGTCAAAGCCACGATGCATGCATTGTGTGGATTAGCACAGTTAAAATCCGACAACTGAGTTTGAGGTAACTGAAAAGAGATGTTGCAATAGGGGCAGAATTGATTTATTCCGCTAAGCATAACGTAAAGAATCGTTATTAATCGAATTATCAGATTACTACTCGAAAAGCTGAGCTGATAATAGACAAAAAAACTCTCTCAAGAGAATCAAAAAGGGCAGATGGTTTGTGAATTTATCTCCCATTCCCCCAACTTCCCTGGAGAAACACATCGACGATTAATAAATGAAAAATTACAAAGGGGTTGTGAACATATTTAACTATTCATTTGATTGGTGTTTTACGTCGTTCTAAAGAATATTTCACTTATACGACGGGAGGAAACCGGACAAAGCCCAGGGGAAACCCACTGCCATCCACAGGTTGCTAGGTTGCGAAGAGAGAAAGGTTGTCTCAATTGTGTTACATTCTATAAATTTATCCGCTGGATTGAGGGTGCCTTTGATGTATGATACAACCCCAGACCGTTGCTAAGCCGTCTGTCATCATCCATCACACACGCAATTCTGCAGCAGTCACTTGCACAGATTATCTCTAAGCGATTAGCTGATATTTTGCACTGCAAATCTGGCTTATGAAATGTGTATATGAAATTGAGACATTTCTGGGAACTTTTGGCATAACGTTATAAAATTCTCACTGTTGTTTTGCAAAATATAACTTCTGTCTTATTATTGCGTACGTTCAGATTCGGCAGAGTTAGGTTATTTTCTTTGCCAAACATGTCTGGTATTTAGGTCAGAGTTGATGATAGGCCTATCTTCCCATGCCTGTATCTGTTTTAGGGTGCATTCTTCAGTCAAACCAAGTGGAATAATTGGTCGCATTCTGAAATGTTCTCTTTTAGGGATGACAACAGAGTCACAGCGACAAATGCTTATTCTGTCTATAAATGTATTTGCTACGCATGAATGACGACACAGCTTGTTAACGCGCCCAGACTGGACTGTATCAGTTGGCACTACATGGTGGGAATGAAGCCGTCATCTGCTGTCCAGATATGTCGCCATTCCCAATTATGATTCCAAAATAACTCAATGAGGCCATGGCTTTCTGAATCAGCTTCTAAAATAAAAAAACATGAATGCTGTCAACTTTGAAATAACGAACTATTTTCACAGTCAGAGCCGTATACTGTGATTGGTCGATCGAACGTATAATTCCAAAGATTTTGAAAGAATACTTTGCCTAATGGCGACGTTCGATAATCGCGGAATTCTTCGTTGTTTGGGCTTAATCACAGACCGGTCAGGAGAGTTTGGATTTGGAGAAGATGCGAGCCGTCACGTAGTGATACGGCCAGTAGTTCCGGGTAGAACACGTCACATTTGCCCACGCACCGCCCCTGTCATGCCACATCGAATAGCTCGCAATGATACATAATTAATCAGGCATTCCAGTTTTATTCACTCAGCCGGTTATAAATAAGTCTTCTCTAGCACATAAATGATATGTGGTAACAGGTATTCGTCCAATCATTTCATCATATACTCAAAGATGTGACCTTTAACTGAGCAACACATCAGGCCCAATATTCAAACACAGGTCCAAAAATAGACAGAGAGAAGGAATTTCAGCGCTTCACTTTCAGGTTCATTACTTCGACAAGTTTTCCATCACATTTTTCCTTCTGCCATGACCGAGTGCAAAGGGTTAACTCATGCAATGTGATATAGGTATTCCTGAATCTTTTCCGGTAAACCAACCGTTGCTCAACTGGATTTTAACACAGCTTCGTTACCATACGTTCACGGTAAATTATCACTTGGATGGTTAACAAGACCCGAAGAATGGATTGTCTCGCATCTTAAGATGGGTATACAGATTATATATTGAATACTCGGGGCGATACAGCCAGTTATAAGTCATGAATTTGCTTGAAATGGAGGCCTGAAAGATCACTGTTCACAGCTCATTGTCACATTGATTCTCTGTACTTGTCTGTTTGTCTGTACTGGCGAAATGCCCTTTGCCATGGCAGCTGTGGAACGATGCGTGATGCCGTCTACTTTGATACTGTCTACTTTGTGACAGCGTCAATGTCAGCTAAAGTGCGGGATGCTGTCTTTGCCATGAGATTGTTGGATATGTGTACGTTACACTTGTGATTCACCGCGGGCATTTTGGTCAAGTGACAAATTCTTAAGTAAGGCGTTTAGCAACGATTAAAAGTTGAATAAATATAGGCCTATATTTTTTTCTAGTTTTAGATAATGTTTGCTTTTGTGACTGCCTAACATTTCTGTAAAGATATTTTAATATCCCAGCTCACCTGCCGAAAAATCTTGATAAAAGGAAAAACAGCCGCCTTGATAATCACTTTTAAACAGACGGCAGTTCATTATTCATCACTTGTCACGTGACAAGCCCGTTATTCATCCTTTCAGGTGGCTTTGGTTCCTTTGCGACTCACTTACTCATAAATAGCCGCTCTTTTGACGATCC
The DNA here is from genome assembly GCF_032854445.1 of Liolophura sinensis. Lineage (NCBI taxonomy): Eukaryota > Metazoa > Mollusca > Polyplacophora > Chitonida > Chitonidae > Liolophura > Liolophura sinensis. Next base: position 12,371,063 of record NC_088306.1, read on the forward strand.
ATTACTATTTTTTTAAAAAGAAATCCGATTGTAAACGGCTCTGTTTGATTTACATATTTTTTTGTTTGATAATTTACACCATGGTTAAGGGTATTTCGCCCTTAGAAGACCAGCCAGTTTTACGTGTTAAACAAGGAAGTCATTGATTCCATTCGAGACATAGTAAATGTATTCCTTATGTAACCCATTCCGGTGAAGAGTAAGTTACACGAGGAAACGATAAACGAGTTCGTCTTCTATACGGTACCCGCCATTCATGTCACGTGGCGGTATACATGCATGTTTATTGGGCGGTGTGTATGGCTTGTACATCCGTGGCATGTTTGAATATGTACTTTATGAGCAATACTGTGAGAAGGGGTGGGATTTTGCGAAATAACGCAGCAAGTTGCAAACGTGACGGTAAATATTACCCCGTCGTGGAGATGAAGAAAAAACATACCCTACACTCTAAATCCTGCCAGTCAAAGTGCGATAACTGACATATAGTTACACATAGGTGATGACCAAAGTAGCGACGACAGTGAGATAACTGACATCTGGTTACACATAGGTGATGACCAAAGTAGCGACGACAGTGAGATAATTGACACCTGGTTACACATAAATCCTGCCAGTCAAAGTGCGATAACTGACATATAGTTACACATAGGTGATGACCAAACTAGCAACGACAGTGAGATAATTGACATCTGGTTACGCATAGTTGATGACCAAAGTAGCGTCGACAGTGCGATAACTGACATCTGGTCAAACCTAATCGGGGGACCAAAGTAGCCACTTCAGTGACATAACTGACGTCTGGTTACACAGCCACGACAGTAGCCACGATAGCAGCCACGGCAGTATGATAACTGACAACTGGTCACACCTAATCAGAGACCAAAGTAGCCACTTCAGTGACATAACTGACGTCTGGTTACACATAACCGTTTACTAAATTAGCCACGACAGTAGCCACGGTAGTATAATAACTGACATCTGGCATAACCGGTGACAATGGTAGTGACTAATTTTCCGGTTCATTCGCAGAAATTAATTTCAGCAGAGCATTTCTTTAATATATTGTGGGAATACAATAACATATTGTGGGGGACAACTAATATAAAACACGTAGGCCTGCTCCGCGAGGTAGATTTTGTAATGAGGAACGCAGCAACGACAGCTTCGTTATCATACATTCATGGTAAACTATCACTTGCTCTACTGTGTTCTACATATCGCCCTAACACGTGCAACAGGTCCTTAGTAATACATAGGCCCTACTACAACAGTTAACGTCGCAAAAATAGGTAGTCTGTATAGGTCAGGAGTTGAGTGCAAGCACTACGCCAGGCAGACCTAGTTCATGTGTCTGTTTGTGTGGTAATATACCGGTGCAATTGTTAAATTATCACGTGTATAATCCGGGAAGCAATTGCCGGTGTAAATTATTCGGCTGTCAGCTCACTGCAAAACAAACCTGTCATCAAATGTTTTGAACTGCGTATGCCTTTCTCACCAAACCTTCTTGGAAATTTCTCTCAAACAATGCAATTAGGAACAGAAAAGCTTTCTCGGTAAATGAACTGCGCTCCATACAAAAGTGGCAAGCGACAGAGCTTCGCGAGGGGCCACAAGTCAATACCGGAGTAAAAGGCTTTCTGATTGGATGAGACAATTTGGTCGAGTTACAACTTCTGTGAAAGGCCATACGTCTGTAGCACTCGCCGCTCGCGCCGTCTCTCGTGCCTCCCCCTGGTAACACCGCTCTACGAGACTTGTATAGTACACGGATGCTGACGTGACTCGGTGTGAAGCTCTATAGACCTGCCCTGGCGACGTATATGATCAATACCTAGGGCTTGACATCACGAACGGGACGCATCACTGCTAGACCAGATTGAAGCAAACTCAGAAGCAAGACAGTCTATTTTACACGGTAAGTTCCATATTTCCCAACACTTTCCTAATCATACATACTGCAAAATTTAAGCGTGAACTTCAAGCTCTTTTCTGCTAATGGTAACTGATTGAAACAAATTAAAGTAAATGCACCTTAAGCAACAATTTTTTATATTTACCGTTTCGAAGTTTAAGAAATATACCCAAGCGAGAAAGTTTAAGGCAAGATTAGTTTAACAAGAAAAAGATAATCAGCATTTGCTGGTAATAACTGCATTTCGAACAAACAATTTTCATGTATTTTTATGCTTCCCTGTGAAAAGCGCCGTCTTATAAATTATTAGAGAAAACATTTACAAGACTCTGTGTACTACAATCAACATTTTCTCAGATAGCATGCAACAAATCAGTTTTTATCAAAAACGATCGAGAGAATCGATGAACATCAACACTTAAATTCTTTCATTTTTCCGATAGTGCGGTTCTGGCATATGTGCCGTCCACTGTGACAGAGGGGCAATAAATATATCTTTAGAGACCAAGTGTACAATGCGTCACAACTCAAGACCTCATATAGAAAGTTTTCATACTTATGATTCCTGACGCCATGGAAATATTTTATCATTCTGGTTTAACTGTTGTTTGCGACTCTGGAAAACTGGGTGGGGATGACCTCTTTGTAGAAGTGTCCTTAATGAGTCCGAGAGGCTTTGATAAAGCTTTTCCTTATAAAACTGTGCGGCCCTTAATTTGATGAACTAACTATAGCTGTACATCCACAAAAGCGCAATTCACGGTGTATTAAAACATCAGTGTAAGGACAAATTAGTCATTTTATATACTTTATTCCAGGCCATTTTATAGTTGTCTTCCTTGTACTTTATCCTGTTCACTTCATCAAAAAAACCTAAAGGCTATTGTAGGCTTATACGTGAAATGCTTTAGAATATCACGAAATTTTTTAAATTAGAACATGCAAATGGCTATTCTTTCACTCATCTATTTTGCAAACCACGGGAGATCGTTCTTTAAGAGGTGAAGGCGGTTTCTTACAATGTGCCCAAAGAAACACAGATCACGTATGGGCAAGCTTTAAGAAATCTTTGTTGGTTGATATTCCTATTGATTCCTTTGAAATTACGCGGAGAACTGTACATTTATAAAATAGGCCTAATATTGTTCAAGGCTAAAACTGTACATTTATAAAATAGGCCTAATATTGTTCAACGCTAAAATAAGTATTCTCAAAATCTCACACTGGCTGTCCCTTGTCCAGGATGACGACTACCTTTTCACCATTGATAGCACGTATTCGAATCCAGCTTCCGCTGAGTTTGTTGGAGAACCTCATTATTCCATCCATAAATCGTAAAAGTAAACAGATAAGAAATCAAAGTCTGTAACCCAATATTCCTGATCTTATTGGCATTGGGTGAACCAGTTTTTTTGTACTATAAACGGGAATGATCATTTTTCTTTTGATGTGTTCAGGTAACAATGTTTCTGTTTTCAAATCTGCTTTTAATGAAAATCAAGAGACAAAGTTACTTTTGAAAGTATACAATTTATTTACAAGAATGCAAAAGAGCAGCGTATACATGCCGATGTCAGCTGCGGATTGCTGCACAGCTAAGTGAATCAGACAAGAATGATTTATGATCATTTATAAACATGTCAAGGGAACATTTTTTGGACTTCCGTTCCATTAATGAGATCATTTATTCAAATTAATCTTACCATCCGTATACTGTCCACACAGGTAAACTTACTTCAGGGTATTGTCCATCAGGTCAGAGTTCTGAATAGAATGGAAGTGCACAGCACAGGCACGATATTTCTCGGTATATTTTATTTATTTATTCTATTGGCATTTTACGCCGTACTCAAGAATATTTCACTTATACGACGGCGGTCAGCATTATGGTGGGAGGAAACCGGGTAAAGCCTGGTGAAAACCCACGACCATCCGCAGGTTGCTGCCAGAATTTCCCGTTATCTACACAGCGTAATCCTGTGTTACACAGTATCCTGCGCTCAAGGTACGTGCAGCACAGTATTGTCGTGATTTTTTTTAACCCTTCTGAAATGTGCCACACGGTAAAGGAGCACCAAGCTCGGAGAAATCATGACTTCAGTGCTCAAAGCGTGAAGTACACTTGGTTTTTCTCTATACACGTAGTAATGCAAGGTTTGTCATCTTGCGTTAAGTCTTCCAAAAAGCCTATATCACCAGCCGATTGTTAGAATTATTGGATATGTCAAAAATTTAAAAAGTGTAATTCTGTGTTATTTGATGTTTGGAGGTAAGATTGCAACAAGATTATGAACAGAGGGCCGAGTGTTGAGGTGCGTGCCTTCAGTCACTAGAAGATGCGAAGTACGGTTTAAAACTCATTGGATGCGGAAATTAAAACACGTCGTCATTTCAGGCCGATGATAAAAATGAGGTTTTGTGCCTGTCGTTTAGACGAGGTAGAGTTTGCTATGTTTTCCTTTAGACGAGATGAAGTACAATATATAGGAGCTTCGCTTATTATGAGCTTTTATTGATATTACTTACTTATGCCAAAGTTGGAAATGACAGCTCTCTTACAGCACCATGCGTGGGTTATGCAACCTAAAATGATTAATTATCGACCAATCAGTATGTATGATTAAACCTGGGTCAAAAGTATAGCTCACTTATTACGATCTCGGCTGAATATTAATCATTTGTGGGATATATTGTCATAATCAATGTACGCGACGCGCAGATGAGATCCATACAAACTCTGAACTTGATAACAGTCAATAATGTACTTGCTCATATATCTGTTTGATTACTTTTTAACGCCATATTCCATGCTGGCTTCCTCTCGGCCGTACGTGGGAAGAAACCTGCGGGTGGTTGTTGGTTTCCCCCGGGCGCTGCCGGGTTTCCACCCACCATAATGCTAACCGCCGTCGTATGAAAGTGAAATATTCTTGAGTACAGAGTAAAACACCAATCAAATAAATAAATAAATAACGCCATATTCAAGACTTTCCCCATGTACGATGGTGGCCACATTCATTGTTTGGGGAAATCGCAGTGCGCAATTCCGGGCCTATGGAACGTAACTGACATGTGACATACAGATGTGTACCATATTGGTAGAAGGCAACGAACTTCATTTAAGATCATCTAATCGGCCCCACGTGCGCCTCCCACCGGTCACTGCCATGTGCCGCCCGCCGCTCATACGTGCGCCGCCCACCGTTCACACGTGCGCCGCCCACCACTGGAACTTTGGAAGCTGTGGAAGGATCAACACGTCACGTGTCCTAGCGATTGAAAGTTGAACTTCATACCACTCGGCCACAGCACTCTCCAGACAATAATGTAAACAACTACTTAACAGACATATTCAGTATTCCACCTCTTTACTTCATGCACATAAGTAATAATCAGTTCATATTTCAAAACCGAAAGCAATAGATCAAATCGTAAATGTGTAATTATCTCCACTGGCTTAAAACAATGACAGTTAATTCAAATCTTTGATGAATAAACATAAAAGTGAGTGGAGCGAAGGGTTGGCGATGGTGTAAATTATTTTGTTTTTTTTCTGCAGTCTGTTCAGTAGGCCGTTAATGTATTCTGATTGGGGGGGGGGGGGGGTGCTCCGTCGCTCAGTCGGTTAGAGCGCTAGCACAGCGTAATGACCCAGGAGTCTCTCACCAATGCGGTCGCTGTGAGTTCAAGTCCAGCTCATGCTGGCTTCCTCTCCGGCCGTACGTGGGAAGGTCTTCCAGCAACCTGCGGATGGTCGTGGGTTTCACCCGGGCTCTGCTCGGTTTCCTCCCACCATAATGCTGGCCGCCGTCGTATAAGTGAAATATTCTTGAGTACGGCGTAAAAACACCAATAAGTAATAAGCAATAAGTATTAGGGTAGTGCACGTGCGCAATCCAATCAATCAATCATATGTCTCTTAGACTATCGTTTGCGAGCCTATGCGTGTTGTTGATTTATATTAAACTTTGTAAGGAGGAAGCTAGCAGACAGTCCACAACACATCATGTAACACGACACGGGATGGAATTCTACAAGACTACACAGTAGCAACAATGGCAACACATTTCTTTTTATAATCGTTATGTTATTTTTTTAGCGCACAGTGAACATGGATCAGTATAGTTTTCGTTGGTCATGAGCGGTAGTTGGAGTATTCGTATTAAAACACCATGTTATATTGACCTCTATATGTATGTTCCGTTTTGACACACTTCCATCCTTCCAAACAACTCGAATTTTGACATTCTGGCTGACCAGAGGGTTCGAATTCTTACCAATGGAGTCAGTCGGTGTTGGGTGTGTTTTCTATCAGGTTCGCGCACATCCACATCCTTTCTCACCAATATCTGGTAATATTTATCCTAATGTCTCCGCACTGCAAGCAAAAGAACGTAGGCTGATGAACAGTGTGGTAATTGATGTTCGGCCATTGTGGAACCGGTGGAACGCGGCCATTTGACGCTTTTTCTCCATTCAAATTTAGCCCTCCGCTGCCTCATTCAACAGAAGCCGTGTTCACACGATCCGATTTGCCGTATTGACTGGCGGAATGATGTGAACAAGTGGAACGGAAATATGACAAGCTTATCTCTTAACCCACATTCAGACGGATGTGTCGGATGTGTCGGATGTGTCGAATGCTACATTTCTGTGTAATAGAGCATGCCATATGTTCTTTCGACCAGTCGAATTGGACGGGTTGTCTCGACAGTCCAGGTTGTCCATGCCTGACAAAAGCTGGATTTTAGGTATGGCAGATTTATTCAAGCGTGACCAAGGCTTCCGTGTTTAACCCAGAAAATCCTATCTCAACTGTCGGCCAATCATCGGAGTGGTTATGTACTTTAGGATGCGGATTTAAGTCAGCGTAGGTTAGTCAGGTATCTCTACACATGCGCATAACTGTACAACTGGAATATTCTTGAGTAAAGGCTTAAAGAACAATCAAGACATATATAGATAAATATATGCAAATCAGTTAAGGTTGTTCTAGCTATATATCCCAGTGTATTTTATTATGTTCTGTTTACCTGCAAAATATAAGGCCAAATAGAACAATCGCTGTTTTTGAATTGTAACTGGGTTGTGCGTTTTTTGTTTATTGAGTTTTGTGTTGGGCATTTCTGTTTTCGTGACACCGTTTGTGACGTATTCATTTTTCACTTCGAATATTATAGCGATCAATCTTTCAGTGGTTAACAGTAAATTGGAGTGGCCGGGTTATACGAATCTTTCCACGTGAGACACAGGAATATGCACACCATATTGATGGAAGGCAAGAACTCTCCCACGAACACTGAACTGTCCAAATAGCCCCACGACGATCGGAGATTGATTACTACCTCCATCAGTGTAAGCGCTGGACATGCTTTATGCTAGTGCATAATGACTTAACGGATTTCTGTAATAACATGATCTCCTTACTTCCCCACATGCAGAGTCAAATTCTGTAAATGTTTCTAAAGTGGAAAAAAACCCAACCCTCAATTTGTTATGAAAAGATAAGCGTGTAGGATATATGGATAAGCGTTAAAGCGAAGTCACAGAGACAGCATTCTTTCTTGGGGGATACCCCTTCATATACAGGTCTACGCTTAGCAGGTACTTTAATGAGGGCTACCCATGAGCCCTAGACAACTGTTTGACAATTTTGAAAAGTCACCTTTACACGCACGATTAGCGAAGATATCAGTTAAGCAATCCATTAAAGCGATCTTACGCTCAGTCCAAACAAGTGTAACCATTTGAATGAATGATTATGGCTCGACGTCACATTGGCAATGTTTCAACCATATGGTGACGAGTAACCATTTGACTACTTACAGTAAGATCCCAACACATGTATTAGACACTGTGCTAACATGTCCGACGAAGAAACCCCGCAACAAAAAGACATTTTGTTACTGAAGAGACAGATCCAATTTTCAGATGTCTTTGAAAATTGCAAAATGCTCTCTACACCGAAAAAAATGTGGCTTTGCAGTTTTTCTTAATCATTTCGTCTACATGGTACGTCGCGTGTCGTATATTTATCTTTCTGTTCTTCAGATCACATATAAGTAACAAATTAACAAGGTCATAAATTTTTTCCTCTCTTGTGATAAATTCCCGATGTCCGTGATACCTTCATTACAAAAGGACCAAACCAATTACGCTTTCCACACCAAACTTCGATTTTTTTTAAATGAGTAAGCCTTTCGTATAATGACCGGTGTTTTCAGGTGTCTTATCAGCTACACGATATTGATCAAAAGACGAGGTGTGAATAACCAATCCCTGGTTATCACCCAACAAGGCATATCCCTCAAATGGTGAACGGACCAAAACGAATTTCAAAAGCTACAGCACGAGTTTATGTTTCGGAAACCTTTCGTCCCATGCAGATGCTATTTGTCCAGTTTCTTCGACATCGAATGTCGCGAAACAGTTACTTACCAACGTGAAGTGGTATACTCCAGGCACACCTTTCATTGTTTGCTATACAATGAAAATGGCCACTGTGAACCTCCAGTCAATCAATTTCAATTTTCTTAACGAAAATGTAAATATAATCGGTTCCAGCTCTGCAGTTTTGAGCTACGAAAACAATTCTAAATAAGATCTTAACAGTGGAATCTCAGGATTTTTAAGTGTTAAAGGAAAATACGCATAGTTAGTCACTAAATGAAATATACAGGTTCAACTTCATCCAAAAAATGCTTATTATAAATTTTAAAAATCACAAAGCCCCAGAAAACCTAAAAGGTCAATGTACATGAAGCCATCCGATAACAAGCACCTTTGTTGTCGATGTAATAGACGCCCATTGTTCAGATGTATTCAGCATCAGAGAAGCCTTGCAGGAAGTTGCGATAGAGAGTCTACGCTTCCATGAAATCACCCTTTCAACATTTATTTTTGATTCTGGAGATTGTTTTGGATGTTCATGGCTAGGTGCTTTGTGTGTCTGCTACGCCTGCTATACAAATGGTGTGGGTTGCTTGATGCAGCATGGATTTACACGCAGGTTTATTGCTTTGTTGGAAAATTCAGGGATTCAGGTTTACGCAGACGTTAGTCCAATTTCAGATTATACTTTGGTCTCTTTCTGGAAAATTAGAGTTGCCTTGAAGTTGTATTTAAATTTTATCGCACATGAGGGCTCATTTGAATTTGACTGAATGGAGATCATGCGAGCGGATCTCGCCAATTCGCCTTTCATGGGTTCTTCCTTGCAGAAACAACTGTAAACAAAGGTAAAATATGGTAATGGGAAACATGGGATGTCGGCAAGTAAAGCCTGCAGCGGAAGTTGATATGTCGTCTGCTCAGAGAAAAGATACCATCGGCTCAAAGTGATTGTGCTGGCACACTTCGTTGACATTATGGGCCGTGCACAGGTCGTAATTTTGGACAACCTAATTGCAAGTTGATCGGTTGAGATGAAAGATAGTTTGGCTGTTGATGATTGGATCAGTGTGAGTGGCCATATGTAGGTCTGTATTTTGTCCCCATTTGTCACCCACGCAAACAGCCTCGTTTTCAATTTTCATCAAATATGCGTCCACTACTTTCCTCTAGCGAGATAATTCATGTACATTATACCAGTTTGTGGTGAAATTTTTGTCGTGTTATTTGTGGGATTTTGGTTGTCAAAAGGATTCCGGTGGACGTGTAATATCCTTTAATCCCCTTTTCAGCTATTTTCCTACTGGTGTCATCTGATTGTGAAGTGCGATAGTTATACAGCTGGCAAGGGAGTGTCTCGCGATAAAAACATCTCTCAGATATATTATAAGATCCACATTGTAGCATACATGCACACTATCTGCGTGTAAATTGTGCTAAACAAACGGAATTTATATGCAGATAAATGAGCACTTGTATGTCGTATGTGGGAAATAGGTGTTGGGGTTAGATGATGGTCCCGGATACTCATTTGTAACTAACACATACTTTAAATATAGCAACCGAACTACAGTGTAAGGGTAAACCACCTATAAAGCTGTGTAAGGTGAACAAACGTAATCCTTAAATATAAATTTGATTTAACGATTTGGTGACCCACAAGTAGTATTTCATCTGCGTTGCTTTCCTGTACGACAGAGCAGCAAGAGGCTGTTGGAGATCTACCGCTTTTCGACCATATGTGTCAATCCACTTAGACAAGCATGTTTGGACAGCGCTTGGAGGGCGCGACAGGCTCGCGATCGGCTCACTTGTCTGATTTCGCGAGGTAAATACTAAACGACCCAAGGAACATGCAGAGACAAGTTCTCGGTAACCGGCGCGTTTGTTTGTCGGTTTAGTTCCGATTGAAGGATAATTTGCTGACCAATTCCTCAAATACCTAAAGCCTTCGAAGGCGAGCTCCGGACTTTGCAATTTGGCCAGGAGGGTCAAAGATTCGGATCAATTTCCGGTTTAAAGGCGACTCGATATGGATTCTTTGACTTCGCCTAATCAAGGAGAACCCCGGCCTAATTGATACCTTCTATTATCAATCGATGAGCTTTCTTCGCCAAATCATAATGTTCTCAGAGTTTATGACTAGGCTGAAGGGCTACGGTCGATGGGCTCTACCGACTGGGCTTTCCCTCCCAGGCCTTGCTTGTCTGATCGCCTCTTGAGACTCCAGAACAACACTACAGGTGTACTGGCTTTTTGCTTTACACTATCCATTATCTCAAGAACTTGTCGTAAACAGGCATTGGCTCTTTATTTTTAAACGATCTAAAAGTCTTCCAAAGCAGAGGCTAAAGCACCACTTTTGGGAGTTTAATAAAATTTGATAAGTGAGTGAAATTTCGCATGAAAATTCACATGGCTATATTTGATATTGCTTTGTCCTCTGCGTTAACGAGCTGAATGGTTATGATTGTACATTTCCTATTATAGAGCTCCGTACTTCTAGGCTTTGAGGAATAAACCAGAATTCTGCTGGTGCATGAATGAAGCATCTCCGAGCTCTGACCCCGTTGCAATGTTTCTGTATGATTATTTATTAAATGTGATGACAACATAACATTTTGAGTATTCAGATGAATCACTCTAAGGTAAACTGAGATGTATTTATTTATTTATTTGATTGGTGTTTCACGCCGTACTCAAGAATATTTCATTTATACGACAGCGGCCAGCATTATGGTGGGTGGAAACCGGGCAGAGCCCGGGGGAAAACTGACATTTAAAGTTACCATTTGCCAAGTACCGGTTTTTCCCTTTGTGCTGTATAGTATTCATTTATTTGATTTGTGTTTTACGCCGTACTCAAGAATATTTCACCTATACGACGGCGGCCAGCATTATGGTGTCCAGAGAAAAACCACGACCATCCGCAGGTTGCTGGAAGATTCTGTATAGTATTTCATGTTTTATTTTATATTCTGAAAAAAAAGTCCCCAAAACAACTGTTTATGTTCCATATATCCTGTACTGATGGCATTGACTATGATTGTCAGATAAAGATAAACTGTCTGCTTTTGGGTTCTGTGGATGTCCACAGTGATTCTGTTTGTGTACTGTACCTATTTGTGTACATGTCTATACTCACAGGTTTGAATTACCGTTTGACTAACTCTTATTATGGATTCCGTTCAGATTCATTGTGTACTTTCATATCTGTTGCACAATGGTTAGATGAGGTAACTATTTGACTGATTCTCGTGCTCTGGCGACTATCTTTTCAACAAGTATTTCCATTCTCCTATGAAAAACACGAGTCCTACAAAAGAGTACTTCTTTAAAACGTTATCTCAATGGACTGTCGGACTTTGATCAAACGTTATCTCAATGGATTGTAGGACTTTGATCAAACGTTATCTCAATGGACTGTCGGACTTTGATCAAACGCCCGAGTCAGTCCGACTCATAGAGTACTATTGCTCTGAGAATGTGTTCCCTTTATATGAGTATATAACAAACACTTGCAGAGTTGTAATTTGAGGTTTTTTAAAACACATTTCTTTATGATTGCGTCTTTTGGTGTCGCGCCACCGTGGTATAAGTAAATTATTCTTGAGTACAGCGTAAAACGACAATCAAATAAGGAAGTAAATTTTTTAGTATTGCGGTTGGGAGTCATGGGTTGTACACTGATGCAAAAGAGAGAAACATGTCTTTTGTGATGCTGTAGACGAGAGGTTCTATTTTACATGGTACAATTGGCCCGGCTCGTATTACACAGAACAAGAGATGAGTTCATGGTTGTTTTTTCAGATAAAATCTGTGTAGGGTGTTTTTAACTCTTCGCATATATCACTTTGAATAACAGACTAGAATCGTTTTTTTTTTTTGCCAATTCCCCCTTCAACTGTGAACCCTACAAATGTTAATTTTCAAGAAAAACATGTCGGTTTCATCGTGAATGTCTTAATATGAACCATATATTTTTGGCATCGATTACCCATAAATCAATGAGATTCTCTGATTCGTTTAGAGTCTCGCACTTTCTCACCTTACATCGTTTGTCCTTTTCTCCAGAAGCGATCAGTAGCATTACCGGACAAGTCACTAACCAGCGCAGACCCCGGGACACTTAACCATGATAACGGTCACCCAGAGTTTATGTCTCGTCGTGGTGTGTGTAGCCGTGGCCGAGGCCTTGCCTGCTAAGAGAGAGACACGGGCGGGACCCCCTGCCTTCTCACGGAGGAGACGGGTAGAGGAAGATTACGAGGTAAGATCTTGCATCCATGTAATATTTATTTATCTCCGCTTCTCTGGTCCAGACAAACAATTCATCTACAAATGAGATCCAGCTGCCAATGAGCAGTAGGGAGCAGCTGTTTACCCTCGGGGTCTGACCCATCTAACCGACATTCTGAAATACCTTACTGTCCACATGCATTTATTTATTTATTTGATCGGTGTTTTACGTCGTTCACGCCATTTAAGCGAAATTTTCTAAAATGGAATGCTTAGATCATGGAATAAGTAAGGGAGCAAAGAAATAAAAAACAATAAGAGAATAATAAAGACATAAATGAATAAGAAATACCGCGAAATCAAGATGATGGGCGGAGAAAGGAGATTAGATGCGAGAGAAAAATATCGCCTTGATAAGTTGATCCGAAAGTTTCTTAACGTAAAGATTCTATATTGCGAGAGTTTTATTACCAGAGCTCAACCTTCTTGAGAGGAAAGATTGTGGAACGGTTGCTATTTTAATCTTCAAAGGGGCTCTGGATGATAAGGAATTGCATTTCCATTCATTCATGTGAACTTCATTGACAAATAAATACGGTAACTATAACTGTATCCCCGTCTCTTGTGAGTCACAGGGATGAAAACTGGTATAACTCTGAATGAAGACCTTATGGCGGGTCCGCTTGCATCGCCATATTACTTGGAGTGAAGTACAAATGTGTCATACAGTGTCAGCTTTCAGTTCTAAAAAAACATAAGCATTGTGATGAGGTTTTAAGTTTCAGAAATAATTCTGTGGAATCGGCCTTTAACTATTAAAGTATCGGAAGGAAAAACTGTTAGAAAATCCGTATCTAACAATGAATGTCCCTTTGGTCTGTGCGTTTAAGTGATTAAGTGTCGGTCGGTGTTAGTATTCGTTACACTTTTGCATTCGAATATTGTTTTCAGACCATCAATGTATACGAAATGAATCAGTACTTGTCATTAATAAATTTAAATCTTATTCTGCTGATGAAGCACAGTAAATTTATCAGTATTTATGACACGTTTAGTCACATCACAGACACATTGAATTGGACATTATCTCCAGGAGTTGGAATGATAGCACTAAATAGCTTTAATCTTTGTCTGAACTTGTATGATAGTTTGTTAAATATTCCTATCCTTGCGTTTGCGCTTATATCTCCTGCATGTTTTTGAATAATAAAGTACGCTGCATAATGGAGGACCAGATGGTTGGGGTCATCGAGACCTAGTATTTTACCCCAGGTGGCGAAGGCTCAATTACAAATGACTGTCAGAGAGGATGAGATAATTTAGGGGTCAATTTTAACTAGACTACGTTCAGGAACGCTCTCGCCACTAACAAGAGCCGATACAAACAGGTATTTATGTCCTGGCATGAGTGACTCGGTAAATATGTAGCTGTGCTTGGGAATGTCCGCGTACCTGCAGGGTGTTGTAGATCGCTCCTACCGCTATGTCGATTAACTATCTGTCACGAGGCATTGCAATCAAATATTCATCACTATCGTAAGAATAATGCTGATGTATTTCTGTGGCGGGCAAGTTCATCAAAGTTAATTTGAAAAGTTACTTGGACAGTGATGTTAGCCTTCAGGCTCGAATTTTTGTAATTTGGAAAAGTACGATGTTATGCGACGCATTATCTTAAGATATTTATCTTTCGATTGTTGAATAAAATATCTGAGTGTGGTCACCTTTCCACTTGCCAACCAATGCAAAACAGTTTTACCCAAAGTCCTTGAAATTTTTGAGAATGAAAAGACATTTAGACACAATTTCTACAGTAAAGTTATCTCAACACGTAACACCACAAGCTCTACAGTCACATCGTTAACACGTAACACGACAAGCTCTACAGTCACATCGATGACACATAACACGACAACCTCTACATTCACATTGGTGACACGTAACACCACAAAGCTCTATAGTCACATCGTTAACACGTAACACCACAAGCTCTACAGTCACATCGGTGACACGTAACACCACAAGCTCTACAGTTACATCGTTAACACGCAACACGACAACCTCTACAGTCACATCGGTGACACATAACACGACAACCTCTACAGTAACATCGTTAACACGTAACACCACAAGCTCTACAGTCACATCGGTGACACGTAACACCACAAAGCTCTACAGTCACATCGGTGACACGTAACACGACAAGCTCTACAGTCACATCGTTAACACGTAACACGACAAGCTCTACAGTCACATCGGTGACACGTAACACCACAAGCTCTTCAGTCACATCTGGTAACACGACAAGGTCTACAGTCACATCGTTAACACGTAACACCACAAGCTCTACAGTCACATCGATGACACATAACACGACAACCTCTACATTCACATTGGTGACACGTAACACCACAAAGCTCTATAGTCACATCGTTAACACGTAACACCACAAGCTCTACAGTCACATCGGTGACACGTAACACCACAAGCTCTACAGTTACATCGTTAACACGTAACACGACAACCTCTACAGTCACATTGTTAACACGTAACACCACAAGCTCTACAGTCACATCGGCGACACGTAACACAACTTCTACAGTCACATCGTTAACACGTAACACCACAAGCTCTACAGTCACATCGGTGACAGGTAACACCACAAGCTCTACAGTCACATCGTTAACACGTAACACCACAAGCTCTACAGTCACATCGATGACACATAACACGACAACCTCTACATTCACATTGGTGACACGTAACACCACAAGCTCTACAGTCACATCGGTGACACGTAACACCACAAGCTCTACAGTTACATCGTTAACACGCAACACCACAAACTCTACAGTCACATCGGTGACACATAACACGACAAGCTCTACAGTCACATCGGTGACACGTAACACCACAAGCTCTACAGTCACATCGTTAACACGTAACACCACAAAGCTCTACAGTCACATCGGTGACAGGTAACACCACAAGCTCTATAGTCACATCGTTAACACGTAACACGACAAGCTCTACAGTCACATTGGTGACACGTAACACCACAAGCTCTTCAGTCACATCTGGTAACACGACAAGGTCTACAGTCACATCGTCAACACGTAACACCACAAGCTCTACAGTCACATCGTTAACACGTAACACCACAAGCTCTACAGTCACATCGATGACACATAACACGACAACCTCTACATTCACATTGGTGACACGTAACACCACAAAGCTCTATAGTCACATCGTTAACACGTAACACCACAAGCTCTACAGTCACATCGGTGACACGTAACACCACAAAGCTCTACAGTCACATCGTCAACACGTAACACGACAAGCTCTACAGTCACATCGGTGACACGTAACACCACAAGCTCTACAGTCACATCGGTGACACGTAACACCACAAGCTCTACAGTTACATCGTTAACACGCAACACCACAAACTCTACAGTCACATCGGTGACACGTAACACGACAAGCTCTACAGTCACATCGTTAACACGTAACACGACAAGCTCTACAGTCACATCGGTGACTCGTAACACCACAAAGCTCTACAGTCACATCGTCAACACGTAACACCACAAACTCTACAGTCACATCGGTGACACATAACATCACAAGCTCTGTAGTCACATCCATGTGTGGAACATCCATAATATTGTAAAGAAAATACAGTCTAAATATTGTTTCCATTTCATAATGTTTAACTTCATAAACTTGTTTGACCAAAAATTCGTTGCCTCAGGTTACGCCATTGTTAATTTTTAATTACATCTTTTCATAAGAGAGTCACATTGATAAAGACATCGTCTCAAAAACAAATTTTCATAACGAGCGACTTTAATGAAAATTTTAATAAATAACAACAACAACAAAGAATAAGAAAAAAATAAGAAACCAAAAATACCCCCCAAAAAGCTAAAATGACAGATTAATCATGATGAGAGAAGACTTCCTTGATGTGTATCCTGTAATGGATGCTCCTGGTGTGGGGTTCTCATTCCACTTGCGCGTTGTCGACCATATCCAGATTAATTACTGGCGAGCGCATCCAACAAATCCCAACTTTGGCTGTCACTGTTCCTTTATGAACAATATAATATCATAAATCAACATGATGTATATAGAACGTTTCAGGACTGTGGATAGACGTGCTAGGTAAATTTTCAAAGGTCAGGACGCGCTTTCACGGAAATGCAGCCGACTGTTGATTGTAACTATCACAACAACATATGTCATGGACATGTATTGCCGGGACAGATATAGTCAACTTCAGTACCGTACAACAGCTTTGTGGAAGTGGATCCGAACATTCGAAATATGAAGAAGAATATACAGGAACATAGTCAGTGGCTGTTGTCAAGAGGAATTGCTCGTATACATGTAATTACCTTCAGAGATCACCGTAAACAGTTGTTTTAATTTTGCTTCCTACGAACCCTTATGGCACCATAATAATTAATACGTGACGTACCGGGGGCATTTAGAGTTATGAACTGCGCCCCCCCCCCCCTCACAAACCCAAAAATAAATTAAATTAAAGGGTACTTTCAAAGCAGCGAAGATGGTGTCGTGACTTGTGTACATGAGAATACTATGATATAGGGATGTGACAGCAACTGGACATGGCTGCTTCCCTCATTTATTCACTCTTACTTCTCGTTCCTTACAGCGCTTTATCGATACAGTGAGACAAACCCCTTTCCATCAGATACGGGCCTTAATATACAAAAAGGTGATATACCCATCAGATGTACGTTTAGACGTCTTTGGAGCCGAAAGGCACGGAGTCAATTCTTACTCTGTATTCATGAATTCAGAATTCACAAAAGTCGCATTAGGGAAAATTTGCTGATCAGTTGACTTGTGAAAACCCGTACGTAAATAGCAATCTGTATGGAGTGCCTCAGTGTCTTGTCACAATAACTTCACAGATTCGCTGTCCACCCGCCGAGAAAGACTTGACCGCTTTATATCACAGCGCTATTCTGTGGACATTCCAGCGGTCAGCTGACTGTCGATGTCCAAGAAAGGCCCATTTCTGCTTCCATTCCATGAGTGCCGGGTAGAAATAAGTTGCTGATATTAACTTAATGAAAGGACAACCAAGAAGCCGGTTTGGTTCATTGGTCCGTAGTGCCTGGGTTATGGCGAATTCAATAAGACATTGAATCCCACACAGCGAATTACTACAAGGAAGGGATATTTAGTGGTTCGAATCACGTATTCCTTTTGGTCACAGATTTCCGCTTCGGGATACAGTATAACTGCCGTGTATGACGACCAGTACAATTCTCGTGACTACTTTATGCCATCTGGAACCAGTTGACTCAATATCGTTAATAACACAATCTATAGACATTCTTTTTGTGACGTCGCGAGCTGAAAGGCATAGTCCAGTTGTTATACTATGTCTCTCGTCAAATTGTCCTTCAGGCTAAGGCATTCTGAACCTCAAAGCAATTTCCGTTGAAGTGTAATTGGTATCATCTGCTGTAGAAGTTTGCCGTATTAATACTGCAGGGTAACTCGCAAATTCATACTGGTCGATCAAAATATGTAAACAAGCATTGTTTTATTATACTTATTTTCCCAACTGTAAAAACAAATATTTCTATAGCAATGGAATAATGTTTTATTTATTCGTACTAATGACTAATTTTCACAGGTTTATTAGGTACTTTCTGGTACGATAAATCTAGAACCGACTACATCGATTCTAGTACCTCCCATTTACAGCTGACATTTCAGCTGTAAATCAGTGTGATTTTGGCCTGGTTGATCGGGATAACTCCATTGATCATTGGAAACTTTAACAGATAGTAGTGGGAATAAATCGTAATTTTCTTTATATTTTCAGCTTTTCTGGACACTTCCTCGGCTTATGGGTGAGTACATATGATACTTTTGTATTAATTACACATTTGTTCACCAGGAGGATGAAGTCAACGAACTCAGATTTCAGATTTCTTCCAGCTAACATAAATACTTTATATATTGGCTTCAAAGATGCTTTGCAACAGGATTATCTTATTAGGGAATGAAATCTTTTTAAAACAAATTAAGCTTGCAAAACTGACCCATGGATGAGCTATAGGAAATCGATATCTTCCCCAAATCCTAATACAGCTCCATTCGCTAAAAGTGGAAATAACCCAATCAGAATTATGTTGAGACAAATCGTGTGTTATTTTTTCCAGCTTGCATTATTCGATAGGTTAAAGTGGTCATAAAGTCAGTCACTAAATCTAAATTAATTTCCTTAGAAGTTTTCAGAGGTGTTTTAAATTTTTAAAAAATCTCTGCAACGTATATTTATTTATTTATTTGATTGGTGTTTACGCCGTACTCAAGAATATTTCACTTATAAGACGGTGGCCAGTATTATTGTGGGAGAAAACCGGGCAGAGCCCGGGGGGAAACCCACGACCATTCGCAGGTTGATGACAGGCCTTCCCACGTACGGCAGGAGAGGGCGAGCTGGACTTGAACTCACAGTGACCACATTGGTGAGAGGCTCCTGGGTCATTACGCTGCGCTAGCGCGCTAACCAACTGCAAAGAATATGAAAGAATGAATAGCAAATGATACTCAGTACATGACCACTCATTTGGTTACGCTAATTTGCCATGTTAGCTATCTAGATGGACGTAACATCCGTATGAGCTCTACTGTAGCGTTGGTGTTCTATTAAAACAACGTTGCACGTTTCCGAAATTAGGTGTACGTGATCGGGCATGAAAGTCTGATGGAGAAAAGTACAAGTACAACACGTCACATACTCTACTCAAGAGTTTCAGCTTTGTTCCGTTTTCAAAGGACTGAAGTTTCCTTGAGTTGACAGTATGTTAGGGCGAACGTGAAGGCAAACGTCGTTGGCACAGCGTCGTCCTTAGATCGTCCTTTTCGTCTTCGACATCAAGGAATCTACCGAGCACATCAGGGCCTTGTCATTTGGAGCAGACTTTTTCCTATCGACGTTGGGAAGACATTTCCTTAATAAGTGTGGCTTAGCTAAGGAATTATGCAGTGAAATCTTCTGATTCTCAAACAACAGATATCCTGAGGCGGTTACGTTGCCAACTCGCACTGACAAATTACTGCCCAAGAGGTAATATTCAGACACGGGTAGCCGTTCTCAGTTCCACATAAACGTGTGACTCTTCAGTTGAATCAAAATTTTTCAGTTTACACCTTAAAACAATCTCGAAATCCGACTTATTGTAGAGATGTCTATCTATCTACCATAAGAGGGCGCACTATCTCGTGACGCATGAAGGGGAGAGTGCAACGACTGGTTGACCCGTATCTGTATAACTACTCGGGCGGGGCGGCATACTTGCCTTCGGTAAGGCGTCTCAGTGAAGCAGCACTAGATAAAAAAGCGGTGGAAATCCGTCCTGCAACAAGGAGGCACATTACATGCGGTCTAAGGATTCCTTCGTCGTCATATGACTGAAAAATTGATAAGTATGACGTTAAACCCCAAGCATTCACTCACTCTCTCGTGACGCTTTAATATTAGCGGTTCGTGAAGTCCCTAAGGGCCTGTACCACATGTATACTCGGGCGTGAACTGTCTGTCAGCGCAATATTCCCATGCAATGTTAATTCCATCTTCTCCGCTTTCAAAACTTTGTTCTAATGCCTATGAGTAGATTTACTTCTTACTTTCTAGGTATATATAGTGACACTCTTTATGTTCGCGTTACAGTTGTTGTCAGCAAAATTACAGTCGAACATTACCGTTGGCAAACGGCCTTCAGAACGTTGTTTACTTCTAAACCAATCTTTTAGCAGTAGTAACTGTGTCTATAGTACGCTATATTCCGGGCCTGACTTGAACTCAGCTCATGTCACCTTGAAACAGGGCGCCTCGTCCGTTCCTAATATAATTAAGACGCTCGTTAGCCGACGGGACGAGGTGTCATTCAGTGGACTTAATTCTACGAGCCTGACAAACTGACGCTGTCTACGCGAGCTTGTCCGAATCACCTGCTTCATGGGGGGTCGTGGTATAGAGACCACGGCGAGAGAGAGAGACGAGTTGTTGACGATCAGTCACCACAACCAAGCAGACTGTTCTGTAATTGCTTTCTAATAAGCATAAATATCCAGCAAATGAGCCCGTCTAGCTTGCTTAGCCGCACAGCTGTGTAAGTACCCACCCTCTTCACTCCCGCGGCACTTTTGCGAAGCTCTCACACCCCTCTCCCAGCACTCACCACTATGTTAACTTGATAGAGAAGTTTCCCTTCTCGTCCCTTGCTACGGACCGTAGAACAATTTTCACGTTATTCTGACTAAAACAATACGATCGGAATGCAGACATAATTACTAGTAATCAAGCCACATCCACGGCGTTGTCTACTCGTGAATAATACGATAGTGACGTGCTGGTAAACACTGGAACCATTTTGGTCAGCCCACTGAATCATGATACCATGGTAGTGTAGGTGTTAATCGTGAAGAGAGATGCTTACCTAAAAACCATCAGCCGCAAAATGAAGACATTAGCTCATTAGTCGCTGGGTTGTTACATCTGAGAACATTAAACAGTCGAGAAAAGTAAAAGAGTGAATAAATGATTATGGCTTTACGCCAAATTGACAATATATCAACAATATCGAGGTGACTAAATGAAGGGAAAAATAGCTGAAGCAGCCATAGTAACAGAGCTCCAGTTGTAAAAGTATCGACGAATTTTACGCAGTAATTGGCTAGGCAAAAACCGAATAGGACTAAGAATACTCCGAACCATGGGCTTTAGGGATTTACGACGTTAATCTGTCTATAGTTTCTTGTCATCTCATTTACCGATTCAATTCATGTATTATTCGGCGTTCCTCACGTTAATGCTTTTGAATGCGCTAGACTGGTTAAGCGATTGCTAACTATGGTTATTTATTTTATCTTATTTATTTATTGACCTGCTGTCGGCTTTGGGCAACTGGACCAGCGAGATACCCTAATTTATCTTGGTTTCTGTCATGTTCTTATTTGTGGACATGAACAAAACGTAGACAAAAACCCCGCGGGCTGTGTTTTATATTTGTGTCTAACTCCGCTTACCCTGAGGCTGACACGTGCATAAGCCTCAGTGCTTTTACAGTTATTCCCGGCATCAGTGGTAAGGGATGACTGCATTTCTCTGCATATTTTATGTATTTGGACATTACTGTTAGTAATTGTGTCAGAAACTGGCCTTGTGATTATTGATCGTGAATGTCAGGTCTGATATGTCAGGACTGGATCCGTGTTTCCGGAGTCAGAAGAAGTTATTATTACGATGTGTGAGCTAATAGTCACTATTTCGCACAAGTGAAATATTATATTTATGTAGTGCAGGTTCTCATTTCTTACAGAGCATCCAAAAATTGTGGTAAATGACTGAAAAAACAGAAAAGTAGAAAACCAACGAAGGCTAAGCCAAACTGTTGTTTCAAACACTGTAACACAAACGCATACATCTTTGTCTATCAGCCTGCATGGTGAACGCTGTGATAGCGTCTTAGCTGACCACTCCTGGATAAAGTATTAAGAACCAAATCCCAGATGATCCTTTAATTTGGTTTAATTCGTTTTCTCGTTATCAGTAAACTGCATGCCCGGGGAGAATTTATCCATGATGCATTCGTTACACTCCATGGAATCATTTGAACGTATTGAACGCTAAACCCAGGGCAATGTCGCTCTTATGTCCGGGTAAACCTCTTTAATACAGCGTTCGCTGGAGTGAAAGACAATTGTAATTTCCTTTCAAGGTTAATATCTTGAATGAACAGAATCGACCTGAATGTTCAATTGGCGGAGCGTCATTTAGAGCAAGAGTTCTTTACTGGGATACATTTACATAGCCGTGCCCATTATTTATTGCAGATGGGGTAGTTAAGTGGAACAATTTACACAAAATCTCTCATCTGCAGGTACAATGCCCAGCGAAAAAATGTCAGTGTACACTGGTATCTTTGAAGTGTGCAGTAATTATGCGAAAGGCAACCAACATTTCATGACGTCATCAATTCGAAGTTTTCCATGCAGTTTAAATGTAGTTATCAATAATAAAGTCAATCCGCCCCAGACGCTGCGGTTTCTCTTAGCCATAAAACTAGCCACAATAAAAAACATAGATAAAGTGAATAAGTAAAACTTTAAATTATTCTTTCAGATTGACAAATACTACCTCTATACACCACGGAACGTCAAAAGTGCAGCACGGTGCAGCTTTTCGTGTTCTTGTGCATTTGGTATCCCTTCTTGGCACTTACTAAACGCCCAGTAAGGTAGAGAAGTTGGCTGACCTAGTGAAAGTCTATAAATCAAGCAATTCATGGGACTTGTTCTGAGACTAACTACCTGCCGTATAACGATCACGTCTTTAGGAGGCTCAACCTCACAAACAAGCTTCTGGTCCCGTGGTTTAGCACCAGTACCTGTCTCGTAACCGTGTATGAGACGGCCGCCAGGCCGCCATTATCATTTCTAGGTCCGCACTTAATCGCATTAAACCCACCGGACGTGGCGGAGGAGAGCCATATTCCAATCATGGAATCACGGCCTGGCAGTCGGCGCTGAAGAAGGCCGGCGGTGGTTCTTACCTCGTTTTATCCAAAATGGACTGATTACATGGCCAAAATGTCCCTCATAATCTCTCCTCGGTGGCGGGATTTAAGGGAAAGATCTGTCCTCCACCACGAGCGGTAGTTTGAGGCGATTGACATGGATCTCTTCATATAGCACGGCTATGTTTGCACGATTTAGGGCCAAGTGCGGCATTGTTCTATTAACTTTAACCCTTTTACTGGACGAAATATGGTGAAATGTGTGATTGAAAAAAAGGAAATGCCTGGCCTTGCTCGCAACTCCCTACACTTTTTAGTACCACTTTGACCTTATATTTCTAGCGAGTACAAAGCTATTTATTGAACGACTGAAATAAAAAAGGCCTGTTTCACTCCAGAACGATATCCCGATTGTCACCAGAGTCATGCTGTCAGATTCTGGGATGGAATAACCAAGGGTAATGATAGAAGCAGTTTATCTGCTATAACGTCAATTAGACACGTCACATTTCTTAGATATTTCATTTGCTCTGCGCAGGTGAGACATGTTCTCTGCATATTATTGAGTTTCAGTCGAACTGACTCTCTCCATTCTAGCCTAACACGTCTTTGATAGCAGATCAACAGAACAGATGATACCTCTGTGATAAAATTTCCACAGGTAATCTTTCTGCGAAGATCACGGAATTGGGATATTTATTTGCATGTCTTAACGTTGACTGACTTCTATGTCGCTCTCAGTTGTAAGAAAAACCCAAAGGGTAAAACTTTCAGATGTCATTTCTGGGATAAGTATGACGCACTGACGAGTTTTTATAAACGAGACTGATTATTTATTCGTTCTTTATTGGGGGTGTATGTGGTACTGAGGTCTGTTTCACTTACACGGCGACGGTCAGGATCTGGAACCGAAGGAAACGACCACCCTTCGCATCTAACGCATACACACTTGGCAGAGATTGGCAAAGAAAGATAAGCTTTGAGTTGTTCTGTTTTGCTCATTTCTGCCAGCTTCTGCGTGCATAGAAAAGAGAACGAGACAAAAAGTGCACACCGATTAGTGTGCCTAAAGGATATTTAATCGTTGTGAAGGAATTCTGATGTATTGTAACTGTCATTCTTTCCCCATCTTTCATTAAATGTTTGAACTATAAATGCAATACACGAGACTTATCAATCGATGAAAAATACTATGTGGATGTTACAAGATCCTCCAACACAAGCTTGTGTTACATTTTATGGAGACATTAAGGTGAAACATGCTGCCGCATCGGGGATTAATCTACGTAAAATTCTCTGTTGACATGTTTGTAGATAAAAAATTCAGCATTTATGTACTATTTTTTCACGCAAAAAAACGAGATATTCATTCACAAAATAGAGTGCCGTACTTAGTTTAAGACCAAACTTGTTGTGGACATGCGCATTTTTATCTGTGCAACTACTGTTATCTCCCATTACAATATTTTCTTCTATTTTCACTCTACCTGTCAAGGTGAAAACATCTAATATCAGTTCACGACGTAAAATGACCCGTGCTTGTGTTTGAACGCCACGAAATGCCGCTATTCATTTTCCATTAGCTTTTGTTGCTTTTTTAAGCAAGGTGTCCTATTCAAAGTTATTATGTATATTTGTATGCACGCAGACTGTGGAGGAAAGAAATACGCCAAAACAACAGATCATGTATAATCCTAGAGTAACAAAAACGGCAGATGGTCCTGACTGTTCACACCTTAAAGATGACAAGACCATGGATAGCCCACACGGTGCGTTTGTGGATCTACAGGCAGTTTACATCTTCGAAATGACAAGATCATGGATAGCCCAAACGGTGCGTTTGTGGATCTACAGGCAGTTTACACCTTCCGGATGACAAGATCATGGATAGTCCACACGGTGCGTTTGTGGATCTGCAGACAGTTTACACCTTCGAGATGACAAGATCACGGGTAGCCCACACGGTGCGTTTGTGGATCTACAGGCAGTTTACACCTTTGAGATGACAACATCATGGATAGCCCACACGGTGCGTTTCTGTATCTACAGACAGTTTACAACTTTGAAATGAGAAGATCATGGATAGCCCACACGGTGCGTTTCTGTATCTACAGACAGTTTACACCTTCGAAATGACAAGATCATGGATAGTCAATACGGTGCGTTTGTGGATCTACAGGCAGTTTATACCTTCCGGATGACAAGATCATGGATAGCCTACACGGTGTGTTTCTGGACCTACAGGCAGTTTACACCTTCGAGATGATAAGATCATGGATAGCCCAAACGGTGCGTTTGTGGATCTACAGACAGTTTACACCTTCGAGATGACAAGATCATGGAAAGCCCACACCGTGCGTTTGTGGATCTACATACAGTTTACACCTTCCGGATGACAAGATCATGGATAACCCACACCGTGTGTTTGTGGATCTACAGGCAGTTTACATCTTCGAAATGACAAGATCATGGATAGCCCAAACGGTGCGTTTGTGGATCTACAGACAGTTTACACCTTTGAGATGACAAGATCATGGCTAGCCCACACGGTGCGTTTGTGGATCTACAGACAGTTTACACCTTTGAGATGACAAGATCATGGATAGTCCGCACGGTGCGTTTGTGGATCTACAGACAGTTTACACCTTCGAGATGACAAGATCATGGATAACCCACACGGTGTGTTTGTGGATCTACAGACAGTTTACACCTTCGAGATGACAAGATCATGGATAGGCCAAACGGTGCGTTTGTGGATCTACAGACAGTTTACACCTTCGAGATGACTAGATCATGGATAGGCCAAACGGTGCGTTTGTGGATCTACAGACAGTTTACACCTTCCGGATGACAAGATCATGGATAACCCACACGGTGTGTTTGTGGATCTACAGACAGTTTACACCTTCGAGATGACAAGATCATGGATAGGCCAAACGGTGCGTTTGTGGATCTACAGACAGTTTACACCTTTGAGATGACTAGATCATGGATAGCCCACACGGTGCGTTTCTGGATCTACAGACAGTTTACACCTACAAGACAACAGATACCCCAGATGATAATCTCCTGGATCTGTAGACAGTTTACACCTTCAAGTTGACAAGACAACAGATAGTCCAGATTGCCGCTAACGGATCTGCAGACAGTTTACATCTAAAAGCTGAGAAGACAACAGATAGCCCAGATGACACACTCCTGGATCTGTAGACAGTTTACACCTTCAAGTTGACAAGACAACAGATAGTCCAGATTGTCGCTAACGGATCTGCAGACAGTTTACACCTAGAAGCTGAGAAGACAACATATAGCCCAGATGATATGCTCCTGGATCTATAGACAGTCTACACCTTTAAAGTTGACAACACAACAGATAGTCCAGATTGCCGCTAACGGATCTGCAGACAGTTTACACCTAGAAGCTGAGAAGACAACATATAGCCCAGATGATATGCTCCTGGATCTATAGACAGTCTACACCTTTAAAGTTGACAACACAACAGATAGTCCAGATTGCCGCTAACGGATCTGCAGACAGTTTACACCTAGAAGCTGAGAAGACAACATATAGCCCAGATGATATGCTCCTGGATCTATAGACAGTCTACACCTTTAAAGTTGACAACACAACAGATAGTCCAGGTTGCCGCTAACGGATCTGCAGACAGTTTACATCTAAAAGCTGAGAAGACAACATATAGCCCAGATGACACACTCCTGGATCTGTAGACAGTTTACACCTTCAAGTTGACAAGACAACAGATAGTCCAGATTGTCGCTAACGGATCTGCAGACAGTTTACACCTAGAAGCTGAGAAGACAACATATAGCCCAGATGATATGCTCCTGGATCTATAGACAGTCTACACCTTTAAAGTTGACAACACAACAGATAGTCCAGATTGCCGCTAACGGATCTGCAGACAGTTTACACCTAGAAGCTGAGAAGACAACATATAGCCCAGATGATATGCTCCTGGATCTATAGACAGTCTACACCTTTAAAGTTGACAACACAACAGATAGTCCAGATTGTCGCTAACGGATCTGCAGGCAGTTTACACCTACAAGCGGAGAGGACAACATATAGCCCAGATGATATGCTCCTGGATCTATAGACAGTCTATACCTTTAAAGTTGACAACACAACAGATAGTCCAGATTGCCGCTAACGGATCTGCAGACAGTTTACACCTACAAACGGAGAAGACAACATATAGACCAGATGATTGGATCTATAGACAGCTTTCATATTTTATTTTCACTCTGGCGAAAATAACAACATAAATTGTGCTTGAATGGTCATCAATGTTCCAGCAAATTATGTCATATTTAGCGAGTACATATAGCACCTAGATGCTTTTCATGAATCCTGTGAATGTTAGGATGACTTTACGTCAGAGTTTTCCCGAATTCAGAAACTAACACTGACAATACGTGGCTCTCGTACGTTGTCTTTTGTGTTGAAACTTTGTGTTAATTTTTAGGGGACATGGTTTTGGGCAATTTTCTTCTCGGGTTGTCTTCTTAGTGACTGGAGAGATTATCAGAGGTCACGGACATATTCCAGAAAAGGAAAGCAGATTTATGTGCAAAATATAATGCAAAAACGGATAGCAAACCCAGTTACTTTCCAAGGTGTGCAAGAAATATTGAGTGAAAATGAAGTTAGCCTCTATATCTGAGGCAAGAATTGTCACATTTTACGCTAATTGCATTATTCAAGCCTTCCGAAAGAGACCTAATGAATAGCACGATTGTGAGATATAGATTTAGTTCGGTCACACAGAGCGGCTGATATATAGCCACTTGACATCTTCACCGCAGTCAGCATGTTTTAGATTTATACCACTTAGGCGCCATAGTGCAGCACGGTAATGCCTGCAAGATTTATTGACTTGTTCTCGTCATGGATCGAGTGCCGGTAAATTGCACAACGACGGCCCAAAGCTTGGTGTGAAAAGGTTCACCTTTATCTGGACGTGCTTTGTGTTGGTGGATCGACCGTGTGGGAAAACGAGAAAACCAAGAAGGCAATTGTACCCCGTCCCTCAACGGAATGCCTACAGAAATGATCGACACATCGATGTCTATATTCTCGCCAAAGCTCAAAGTGTCACTTAACGGTTTCATAACAACAGACATCTTAAGGCCCACGAAAACATCAAAGTTGTGATGTGAATGTGCGGAAGGTGTTTTTCTCATGTGAAAGACCCGGGATTTCTGAATGGAAGAGCCCTTTACATTTTGGTAATGTAATCGTTGGCTTAACCCTTGAAACGTTTGTGGTAACACGGAACTGCATGAACGAACACAACTAAAAAATCGTTCTTTAAATTTGTTCTTGAAAAATTGCTTGCAAAAGTCCATGTTTTCAGACACGAGGTGTGCGTGCTTTCTTCTACTCCCAAACCCTCACCGGCTATGAGCGTTAGGCCAGGAGGTTTTCATGTACCCAGCGAGGTGTGACACCGTCACACTCTCCCACACTGCCCCCTCCCCTCCCCGCCCGCCCATGCTGTAGGCTGATACATTGTATTCTTGCAAAAACCAGCTACTGATGAACAACGCATCCCCGAGGTGTGGTCATTTTGCCTTGTTTCGATGTAATTGAACATCACTGCGTTTGTTTTTACCTTAGGTTGCTGAAACCTTTGTACCAAGGAGCATATAAGTTTGCATGAAACACTTGCATGAATGACCTCAAAACCTGAGGTATGTTGTTCAAGGCCGAATGACACCGGCTTTGTGTGGCCACGTGTTATGATCTATTTCACAGTCGCCGCTATTCTGGTTTTGTTCTCCTAGCCAGAATCCTGTATATCGCACTCTGCTCTGTCAGTCTCTTCTATCTATGCTCTTACTCTGAAACCTCTCTGAGTGCAGCTTTACCTCATGAGGAATGTCTCGTACCTGGTGAGGTGAGGTAGATTCGATCCGGTATTGCTACACGCATAAACAAGTCTCCAGTCGTCCCCTTGATAGTGGGGTAAAACACCAATCATATCATTCAATGAATACAAAGGTAAAGAAGAAGGTTATAACAAATTTCAGTGTTGAAAAAATGAAATACCGCTGTTCTGTACACCATCCAGAACCCATGACATTCTGTGCAACATTACTTGTCTAAAGATTTCAGTGTCCTTATTGGCTACACGATATTCCATATACCCAGAAGTAAATGAATACTAAAGACTTATTAGCACAATTTAAGTTATATCAAGTGCTTTATCAACTCCTTTGGAGAGCATCCAACGTGCTGTTTTTAAGCAAAATAATAGTTGGGACTCGGGAACCCCGTCAACGTCAAGTTTTTTATTTTATCTACCTGACCATGCTGCGCCGACACTGACGCCTAAGTCCCCTATCTTTTGTCTTTAACAACAGAGACACGACGGCGGCATACCAATGGCTGTCTTATGGTTCTCAAAGGCAGCCGAAGTCCAGGTGATCTCACTGTCTCCGCCCGATAACGGACGGAGACGCCGCCTGGGAATATTCAAAGTCAGTGAGACATGGTAATTCGTTTAGAGAGGTTGAGACAACTGGTGTCAGCCATTTTATTCTCCTTGTACAAATCAAATAAAGCGACCGGGGACCTTTACAAGCCAATACATTATTGAAGGAAATACCAACCACTTGCTGAACAGAAGAACATGCCAACATTTCAATATCGCCAGACGAAATTATCGGGAAAATATCGGTGGACTTCGGTTATGTGCAGGTCTGGTAGGTTTCCGGGCAATCCGTCCAGCTAGTCAGCGTGAAATACCATCCATGTGATAATGTCAAGATTACGAACATATCTGCCGGATTTCTTTGGACGATTTGTCAGCGGGCTAGTAACTTATAATGTGTGGTGGGAAAAATTGATGGGGAAAAAAACCATTGGCTTTATGTGAAATGCAAGCATCCTCTTTCATGTTATAATTTCTGCGTTCACGCCTGTTGGTTGAGGCATTTTCTACAATACTGTCATATAATCAAGTTCTTATCCATTTCCATTAAAACTACGTAGTTCTGAACAATGCAGTTGTCCTTTGAAAACAACTTTGAAACAGGAAAAGAGAAACTCGGATATGTTCCGATTGTTGTTAAAGTACAAAGGTGACTGGTGTCAGGATGCTCTGGTGACACATGTATACCGGACAAAGTAAAGCCCCTCACATCAAATGGTCACTAAATATCTTCAGACCTGCATTTGTTTGCAAAACAGTTTTAACAGAATACAGCTTAATGTAAACCACATGCAATGGAGCCATAACCACCCCGTTCTACACAGAAAATGGCTGCCCTGTACGCTGGCATGGACGCTGGCATGGACGCTGGCATGGAGGCTGGCATGGACGTTGGATAAGGCATGGTAAGGCAGCAAACTATCGACTAGATAAAAGTGTGCACGCAATCATAACACAGATAAACAAAAAGTGTGACGTAGAATACTAAAGAAAAGTGTGTACGCAATCATAACAGAGATAAACAAAAAGAGTGACGTAGAATGCACGACTAAAGAAAAGCGTGTACGCAATCATAACAGATAAACAAAAAGTGTGACGCAGTCTACAGATAAACGACAAAAAGTGATCATGGGGTCACAATAATGCTAAGGAAAAAATGTGGCATATTGCACAGAAGAACAAGGCAAAAAGTGATCATGAGATCACAATATTTATTTATTTATTTGATTGGTGTTTTACGCCGTACTCAAGAATATTTCACTTATACGACGGCGGCCAGCATTATGGTGGGTGGAAACCGGGCAGAGCCCGGGGGAAACCCACGACCATCCGCAGGTTACTGGAAGACCTTCCCACTTACGGTCAGAGAGGAAGCCAGCATGAGCTCACAGCGATCGCATTGGCGAGAGGCTCCTGGGTCATTACGCTGCGCTAGTACGGTAACCGACTGAGCCACGGAGGCCCCTAGGGATCACAATAGGGCTAAGGAACAAATGTGGCATATTACACGGAAGAACAAGACAAAAGTGATCATGGGATCACAATAGGGCTAAGGAAAAAATGTGGTATATTGTACAGAAGAACAAGGCAAAAGTGATCATGGGATCACAATAGGGCTAAGGAAAAAATGTGGTATATTGTACAGAAGAACAAGGCAAAAGTGATCATGGGATCACAATAGGGCTAAGGAAAAAATGTGGTATATTGTACAGAAGAACAAGGCAAAAGTGATCATGGGATCACAATAGGGCTAAGGAAAAAATGTGGTATATTGTACAGAAGAACAAGGCAAAAGTGATCATGGGATCACAATAGGGCTAAGGTGTATTACACGGAAGAACAGGATAAAAGTGCACGTCTAATCCTGATAGAGCTAACCAGAAATTGTGACATTTTATACAGCAGGAGACAAAATTGTGCCTGTAATGAACATAGTTTATCTAAACATAGAGATTGGCTCCAAAATGATGGGACAGAACAAGATAAAAATATGCATCTAATCGAATTTATAGAAGATATCAGAATGTGTGTCACATTACAGAGAAGAACAAAAACTGAGCATCTAATCATCATGGGTTAAGGAAAAAGCTATTAAAAGGCCTGACATAAAAAGTCTATATTTAATCGCCTTAGAACAAAACAGAAAGTGTGACATATTACACAGCAGGGCAAGGAAAAGTGTGTCCCTAATCGCCACAGAGCTTAACAGAAAGACAAAGAGGTTGTACGTTTCTGCTGTAGGCACTCTGAATCAGTATCACCTGTTTTACCACATCAGGACAGAAACACTACCACAATAATGAATAATACCCTTCCCACCTTTAGATTCCTGGGTCGAGTGACACGTAAGACCTTAAAAGAGGAAGTTGTAACTCTCTCACTTGGTGTTCAATGTGAAGGGGATAATGCAACGACTGTTTGACCTGTATCAGTATAATGCCTCGGGCGGGACGGGTTACTTGCCTTCGGTAAGGCGTCTCAGTGAAGCAGCACTAGATAAAAGAGCAGTAAAAGAGGCACATTACTTGTACTCTAAGGATTTCTTTGTCATATGACTGAAAAATTGTTAAGTTCGACGTTAAATCCAAGCACTCACTCACTCACTCACTCCCACCTTTAGACGTGACATGTTTACTTCGCGGGTAACAACAATCAAATGATAAAATTTGTCAGTCTGAAAGACTACCACCTGATTTATCGGATCGAACGTCCAATCTTTTACATCCTAAATACTTCCACGGAATATATTAACAAAATGTCATCATCTCCCCCGAGGAGTTACTGCTCATATGTATTCCGAGATCCATGCAGTGTTCAAACGTCTGCTGACTTCACCGCTCTATTTGTTGTCTTGTTAGTTGATTAGACTCACGAAAGTAAGATATACTTACTATATTAGCCCCCAAATCTTCACATGGAAATATGTATTTTTAGATGCAGATATGATTCACAGAATACTACTTTTGGAGCTAAAGCTTATATTTCCGTGTAGTATATCATCCTACCTTCCGAACGACCCAAAAACGTCTTTCAAAGATGAAAAGAACTTTCAAAATCAGAAACTGGTAACTTATGACTAAAGTTTGTTTAACAATTTGAGCACAACGTGAACGTAATTTCTTTCGCATCGATAAAATCAAAACTGCTTCTGTCTCCGTAAATGACTGCCGATGTCAAAGCTGTAGACTTGTTGAACCCACTGACAATGTGAAACAGATTGTACTGAAGTTAGCACCCTTATATTTTTGTCTATCTGTAACATCGTGTCATGTTACGACGGGAAACCAATCTACAAAAAAATATAGACAGTAAACAGGGAAGATCGATTAATTTATTTCATTGCTGTTTTACGCCGTATTCAAAAAGATTTCTCTGTTACGACGGCAGCTAGTATTGTAGTGGGAGAAAACCGGGCAGAGCGACATCACTGATATAGCTAGTGTTTGGTCATACGTAACCCGTCAAAAAGTCAGTCAGACATAACACGTGAGGTAAAGCCACGTGTCTCAGTGTCATAGTCGCTGAGACATAACCCGTGAAGTAAGGCTACACGTTTCAGTGTCCTTCGCGGGTTATGTCTGACCTCAGTGTGATAGTTGTTCAGACAAGACCCGTGAAGTAAGGCCACGTGTTTCAGCGCCATAGTTGTTCAGACATAACCCGTGAAGTAAGGCCACGTGTTTCAGTGTCATAGTTGATCAGACATAACCCGTGGAGTAAGGCCACGTGTCTCAGTGTCATAGTTGGTCAGACAAAACCCGTGAAATACGGCCACGTGTCTCAGTGTCACAGTTGTTCAGACATAACCCGTGAAGTAAGGCCACGTGCCTCAGTGTGATAGTTGGTCAGATATAGCCCGTGGAGTAAGGCCACTTGTTTCAGTGTCATAGTTGATCAGACATAACCCGTGGAGTAAGGCAACGTTTCTCATTGTCATAGTTGGTCAGACATAACCCGTGAAGTAATGCTACATGTTTCAGTGTCCTTCACGGGTTATGTCTGACCTCAATGTGATAGTTGTTCAGACAAGACCCGTGAAGTAAGGCCACGTGTTTCAGCGCCATAGTTGTTCAGACAAAACCCGTGAAGTAAGGCCATACTTGTTCAGACATAACCCGTGAAGTAAGGCCACGTGTCTCAATGCCAAAGATGTTCAGACAAGACCCGTGAAGTAAGGCCACGCGTTTCAGTGCCATAGTTGTTCAGACCTCAAAATTGATATTAAAATGGTGAACTGTTTTTGTGTAGCAAATTTGTGTTCGCGGGTGTTGGACTATTGTCGAATTGATACCCAGATGCCCTGTTTTCACAGCGTTAGGTCCGTCCAGGACACATGTAAGAACCTTAATTAGCTAATGTGTTGTGGAAACAACCATCGACGGCTCCCCAAAATTTATAGGACATCTCTCTAGAGACACTAATAGTTCTATTTCCATTAAGGCAAGCAGCTGATACTGTGCCTCACTGTGGTGAACATATCACCCTTACTTACTAAACTGGATATCTGAACCATGCGTAAGGTCGCCGTCTACGTTACCGTCTACGTTATGCATTAGTATCTACTT
Organism: Liolophura sinensis; assembly: GCF_032854445.1. Lineage (NCBI taxonomy): Eukaryota > Metazoa > Mollusca > Polyplacophora > Chitonida > Chitonidae > Liolophura > Liolophura sinensis. The sequence goes on from NC_088306.1 coordinate 12,405,210, forward strand.
ATGCCTGCTTCCAGTGTGCACGATGATATTAGAGCGTCAACAAGGCATCTTGGAACCGATGAAACGAGTGATATCCCTAATGGATTCACAGCCTATAAGACGAAATAACTCATTTGCTTAAGGTTTTAAGATCTGCATCATTTATGTGCTATACACTTTCACTGAAATACTGTATCTCGGCATGTGAGTATCTATAGAACCAGTGACAGAAATAACTTTCTGCACAGCCAAACTTTTACCATTTGAATCTGTGAGGTGTCGTAAGCGGTTTACAATAAACCCTTACGCTCATAACATTCCCCAAAGTTTTTTTTGTGGCGTGAGGGATGCTTTAGTTGATTTCTCTGACAGTCTCATATATGTAGTATATGTTATACCACGATTGTATATCTTTTAATTCATATATAGAATATTACCTGTCGTGTCGATGACATCAACATCATATAACAAACCGGGAGTCGAGTGGTTAAGTATGTATGTGTGTATGCTTGGGGCTTAACGTCGTACTTAACAATGTTTTCAATTATATGACGATGAAGAACCTTGCTCTAACCTCTCAGTGCTGAGCACCAAGCGAGGCAGAAACAACTACCATTTTTAGTCTCGTGAAGTAAGGCTTCATCCCGGGTCTCCCAACTTCGGCCGAGTGGTTAAGATGCTTGTCGTTAGGTCACACGTGGTTTAGGTTTAATCCCCGTCTTGGGCCGGTGGTCATTTTTCTTCCCCTTCAAAATGGTGTACCTGTACTTCACTTGTTGGAAATTTCGTCAGTCATTTGCCTTGGGCACTGCGGTTTCCTCCACCCATAAATCTGACCGCCAACATATAATTCACCCATTCACCCATTCGTTTGTTTCGGTCTACGTACTCTCTAGATGTATTGCAAGCGCTAATCTTCGGAATGATCCACACATCAAGCACAAACGTTTTGTAATAGGTAGCGTGGATCCCCGGGGATGGTATAAGGGTATGTACATGTGGTCAGCTTTACTCACTTTTCAGCCTGCTTCGATTAACCAAAAAAAACCGTAATCAAAGGGCTCATTCACCCTCTGCCTGCCATTTATTGTCTGTTATTGAATTTGCCCTTGGGTGCCGCGAAATGACGTTCATCAGCGGGACCAGGAGAATCCGCAAGCGTGTAAAAACGATCAAATATTGACGGGATATAGCTGAGGTGGGTTTGCCCGCTAGGCTTACACTACACCGCTTTGTTTCGCTCGACGATCTGGAATCAGTCATTTCTTTGGCGTTATTACATATTAAAGCCTTGTACATGGAAGCCTTTTCAATCGCTCATCTCTTATTTATGACGTTCGCATTTTTCTGTGTCGAGATTTGTAAAAGACATTGCTAATCTTCTCAAGCCTGGAGGACTTGCGAATGATTTTAACGAGTTTTACAATAGAAGAGAAAAGAATGGAACTTTTAGTCGGACCGGATGACACTTCCTTCCACCCACGATCCCCTAGCCACAGGAACAACTTATTCACAATCCGCCTTATGAATGTATGACATATGAATGTATTTTCAACACAACACCTAATTAGACAATAGAACTGTCGATCATACTGTGATTCAATGGCACTATCAGTGTTGTTGTCAATCAATCATAATTTTGTATATTTCAGCGCTGAAGAAAAGGTTCCAGATGTTCCTCGATCCCAATGATGACTGCAAAGCAACATTCGATGAAGCCAAGTCGTTTTTACAGAAGTACAGTCCCGACGTCAGCGAAGCCAAAATCAGAAAGTTTATGGAGAGAAGAGACACAAACGGTAACAACTTACTAATTGTCTGGTCCCTAACAGTAAGCCCTACTGTGATGCGAAGCATTCTTGTCCCTAACCATACCGTGATGAATTAGACTGGTATCATGAGTTTTCTATTTCTGAAGTATTCTGTACTGGCCTAAGCCTTCAGTATTACTACTGACAGCCACCGCAGACAAAATTCAAACTTCAAACAACGGAAAATTCCACATATCCTGCATTTCACAATGCTTGGATATCTTGAAAGTCCCTGTCACCGAAGTTTTAGGAGATGGAGATGACACTTTCAGAATATTTTAATTGGCTTCTGAACATTTTTCTCGTTAAATATATATTTTTCGGTTACTTTTAGTCAATTTTTTTCCTCGATAAAAAGGACACATATATAGCAAACAGTTGTCACCAATAAGACACATGACATCAACGTTACTCTTTTCTTGCTGTCAAGGTGACGGCGTACTGGAGTTCGTCCCCGAATACATCGTCCACATGTCCCTGCCAGATTACACGATAGAGGGCGCCACCGAGTGGTTCGACCTGGAAGACTCTAACCACGACGGAGTTGTCTCCCGTGCTGAACTCTTAAGGATTGCGCAGAACGTGGGTCTGGGCGAAGAAGAAGCGGCGCAGACTGTGGATGGGTACTACATGGACGCTGACATGAATGGAGATAATGTCCTTGATTGGGAGGGTGAGATATATGATCGAGTGTTTGTAAAGAAAAGAAAACTGTCGAACCTGGCTTTTTTAAGGTTCTGTTGATGTTATCCTATCTATATATTAGAATTTTTTTGTAAGCGAGTAAATTTTGAATCAACACAGTAAATACAAATACACTGACACCGCCACGTTCAAAGGAACAGTCATGGCATGTGGTTGGACCCATAGATGCCACGTCAGATTCCAACAGAGGGCGCTGCGTGTGTAACCGTTATTGCACTTGTGATGTCTTGTAACCTAAGTGTTAATGATGTGAAGACGTATTATAAGAAACTGTAACAACAAGCATCACTTCTGCAGCTACTGCTAGTAATTTACAGGATTTTTCTCACGGGAAAATCTTTAACGGCTATAGTATTTTTCTATGAAATTTTCTTACGATTTCAAACTGTGTTCAGCAATTAAAAATATTGTAAAATCTTGTAAAAGTCACGAACAATGGTGGCTCCAAGACCAGTGAATTCTTGTTACCTGTGTGCACACAAGGACGTCGTACAGTAGTAAAGGAAAGAATTGTCAGTAGGATACAAAAGGCGACAGTATGGAGAGCAAAACTAGAGTAGTAACGACAGTGTGATAAAGGCAAATGGTTACATGCAGTCTGTTGTCAAATTACCTCATTAAAGATATCATTCTAAAAGTCCATGTAAATGTAAAAAAAAAAAAAACAACCCCCACCCGGCCCAAATTAGGTAAAAATAAATAAATGCAGTGTTGTTAAATACAATTTAGTAGACGTCACTGGTCTGGAATCATTCAAAACGCTGTCAGTGTTGCCATCACATATACGCCACCCGAATCACTTTGGGCAGAAGACGTCCCACATTGATTTGTAGCAATCTCAAAAGAAACTCTTTTTTTAATCATAACTGAAAAGTAATCTTTTAAATCCATTATCTTGTAAGAGGACATACCTAGCCTTAACACAGGGCTGTTATTTGATTTTCAGTACACGGAGTAAATCAAAGAAGAAAAAAAAAGTCGAAATGAACGGCAGAAAACGTTCTATTGGTTCTGTCTGGTGCGAATAGTCAAAAAGCTAACAACTGGTCAAAATGTCTTATATTTACCGTTCAAACCAGACCACCGTACAAACTGACCTATAGTTCCAGGCAATCGTTAATAGATAAATATGCTCGTCGATGCGGGGTTGTCTCACAGCTTAAGGGTAGGAAGAGAGATAGACAAGGACAGGGGTAGTGGGAGGTGGATTGGTTCCACCGTCTAATTAGGGACCTGCTCTAGCGGCTACTACTCTTCCAACCTCCAAATTGAAACCCTTTTCCATAACGATAATGCCTAATTCCCCAATCACTTCTCGCTCCATTGCGCTCAAAACCAAGGCTTTCCCTATCTCTAACTTATTTTAACATCTGGTTAACATTTATATCTTTGGGTGACATGTGTTATAAGCATATATATGTGTACCACACTTGTATAGCTGGAGTTTCAATATCGTTCTGAATTTAAGGGCTAAGTCTTGAATTTCTTAACAACAAAAGAAACTGCGACTGGACATTATGTCGCGTTAATTGCTGTCGCTTCCGAGTTCTGCTTCTAGTTTCCTTCATTCCATAACTTGGTCAACTTTGAAAACGAAGTGATATAATTAAGGTATTGTTGAGAAAATATTAGGCTAACGAAAACCATTTCTGTTTCAGAGTATAAGAAGCTGTACAACCTGTAATAGGCTGAGGGTTTTGAATGGATTCAATCCTGAAGAGCCCGGGAATGGCCCCAAATAGATTCAACACATCAACTTTATACTTTCCGAAATAATCTGATTATGTGGCGTTGTTTGTCAGTCTGGTACCATTGTGTATTTGTCTACCATCAGTCGACGTCCGCGTGACTGTCACGTTATTTATATATAGGTTCACGTTTAGTTCACTTTTTCTTACAAGAAAACAAAATCAGAGTTTCCGATGTTCATTCATGTTTTTACATTGTCATTGATTATACTTTATATCGTTACTTATATATAAATATATACATAATAATCCTCTCATCGGGTTGTGTTGATGTATAGACATTGTCAGTGAAGGAAATAAAGCTACCAGCGTGATCGCCATGCAACCAGTGCACCTGGCTGACATCTCACGTCTTCTGCTTTTTTACAAATTGAATGTCCTGTCGCCATGCCATCTTGCCCCTCAGTGGGCGAATGGCCTATGTTAAACGACAACATGTCAATAATTGGATCCGCCAACGAACCGACAGCCGACCGGCCGACCAATCGACAGACTTAATAATCGCGATTATACAGAGCTGATAAAACTGAGAACCGGCGTGCACACGGAGTGACATTTACACCAAAATATGGTAATCTTTTTTTTAACATCATTTCCCTTTTATCTTATGTATACAATATGTGAAAAGAAAAATTAGGACAAAATGAAGAAAACTGTTTGAAAATGAACTCTGCAGAATTTTACCTTGTCTTTCTTTCTTCAGGTAATGTAATTATTTCACCTTAGTTTTCCTTCTTCCCTTTGGAATTAACCTTTTTAGCTCAGACAATAAAGCTGCTGTATTGAGTGGGTAGTTCTGTATGTCAATTTGTCGATCGGTCAAATGTTGGACATCCTATCTTAACGACGGATCTGTGTGTAACACCACATAAATTCCCATACGGGCAATGGCGCCGCTGTTCTGAATTTGTGCTCGTTAAATAACATGTATCTGTAACAAGAATTCAGTTAAGTGTGTGCCTCAAGCGTATCCACCAGCTCGATCCCAATAAAACAACAGTGAAGACACCTCCGAAAAAAAACAGGAAAGCCGCAGTTGGTCAAGCCCCAATATGTTCTCGTGACGGCATGACCGTATTACTGCCCATGTAGCTTTTACACCGCAAACATTTATTTATTCATTTATCAATCCTTTGGTGTCACAGGTCTCCGTAGTTAGTCTGACTGCCAAGCGCTCCGCAGAATCTCAGAAAGCCTTTGGTGTCGCCAGTCTCCGGAATAAGCCTGATTGCCATACGCTCCGCAGAATCTCAGAAAGCCTTTGGTGTCGCCAGTCTCCGGAATAAGTCTGATTGCCATACGCTCCGCAGAATCTCAGAAAGCCTTAATTTACACTAGCACCTTCAACAGGTGTCCACCTGATCCTTAACCTCAAAGGTTATATGGAACTACAATTTAGTCCGTAAAAGTACTCGACTGATAGAGATTCCGATGTAATGTCTAAAGAGTTTGACAGGCAAGCTCATTAGCAACCAAAGAGATCATGATGTTCATTCAAATCCAGATTTTGTGGTATTATAACATGGAAGTACTCAAGATAATTAAAGACTTACAGCATAGGGAGTAAGACCAGAGCAGCGACGACAGTGTGACAACTGGTAAATGACAATAGACATCTATTTTTCCTTCGGAACAACAGTTTCGCCATGAATAATCTTGATTATGGAAAACAACATAATAAATTAGGCGCCTTCAGAAGGCGAGGCAGACGGTACTTAAATGATCTTCGAATGATCAAATACCACATTCAGAAGGCGAGGTAGACGGTACTTGAATGATCTTCGAATGATCAGATACCACATTCAGAAGGTGAGGTAGACGGTACTTGAATGATCTTCGAATGATCAGATACCACATTCAGAAGGTGAGGTAGACGGTACTTGAATGATCTGCGAATGATCAGATCCCACATTCAGAAGGTGAGGTAGACGGTACTTGAATGATCTTCGAATGATCAGATACCACATTCAGAAGGTGAGGTAGACGGTACTTGAATGATCTGCAAATGATCAGATATCACGTTCAGAAGGCGAGGTAGACGGTATTTGAATGATCTTCGAATGATCAGATACCACATTCAGAAGGCGAGGTAGACGGTACTTGAATGATCTTCGAATGATCAGATACCACATTCAGAAGGCGAGGTAGATGGTACTTGAATGATCTGCAAATGATCAGATACCACATTCAGAAGGCGAGGGTAGACGGTACTTGAATGATCTGCAAATGATCAGATAACACATTCAGAGGGAGAGGTACACGGTACTTGAATGATCTGCGATTGATCAGATCCCACGTTCAGAGGGCGAGGCAGACGGTACTTGAATGATCTGCGAATGATCAGATCCCACGTTCAGAAGGCGAGATAGACGGTACTTGAATGATCTGTGAATGATCAGTGGAAAAAACTATACAAGATGACAAATACATGTACGACAGGATTCACCGACCTCGACCGTTGTTTTTCTCTCCACAGACAAAGCCTTCATTCCTTTACCTAGTCAATACACGTTGATCGTTTTCTACGCAATGAAGTACAAGCGATATACTTCCTTTGTTAAAACAATTGTTTATTTCAAAAATCACTTGAAATCAAGCATGATTCTGGTAAAGATGTTACCATCGTTTATAAGGAACCATACAAAAATATTTTTGGAATTTTAGGAATGGTAAAAGCCGATGTAGTATCAAAATATTCGCATTGTACAAATTACCTCTCAAGAAAACATATATTCATCTAAAAACCCATATGATGAACGGTGATGAATTCATCTCCCAAAATATACTTTTTTATGTGAGGTAATTTTGTCACTTGTAATTCTCAATTTCAGGTTAGAGGTTTCAGAATTTGACTTTAAATTCATTCGTTGTTTTCTTTCTTCATTTGGTTATATAAATTAACCAACTTAGAGGTAATCATATGGTCACTGCCAGTTACATACTCCAATCCGACCCTCTAGATACAAGCGGTGATCTGTAAATACCTCATCAACTAAAGTAAATATCTCTTCGTCCTTGTCTTTCAAATTCTGCCTGCTTGACCACTCGTCTGTACAAAGGCCACGTCCGCAAATGTTCATACCACCTACAGGAACAAAAATAATGTTATCAGTTTGGTAGGTGTCATCTATAAAATGGAATTTTAAGCACCTGAATTATCGTTATTAGAGACTGTATGCAACACAGATTTTAGTGCTGAAAATTAGCTGAGACCACTGCGGGTTTCGAACCATCGATCACATAATCAGGGAACAAATCTCCTGCAATACATATATACTGGACGTCGTGACCAAGAGCCCTCCCATCAAAATAAGATGTAGGCATAGACCGTACATGCAAATACACACGTGATGAGCAGGAATGTGTGAGGCCTGTTGGTTGTGAGGATCTCAAATAACAATAGTTGTGCTTAAATAAATATCATTTCATACTCCGTAGATTATATTAAATTAGTCATATTCGCCGTCGTCTTGCTAGTAGATGCATGAATGAGATTTCTGGGACTTAAAAAAAGGCTAAAATATAACTCCATGAGTCATTCATACCCCACAGATTATACTGAATGTGTTATATTCACCGTTTTCACCTTGTTATTAGATTCACGGCTGATATTTCTGTGAAGTTTACATGAAAATTCAACTCAAGTACGCTTAAGTTATCCTTTAATTTATTTATTTATTTTTTTGATTGGTGTTTTACACCGTACTCAAGAATATTTCACTTATACGACGGCGGCCAGCATCATGGTGGGAGGAAACCAAGCTGAGCCCGGAAGAAACCCACGACCATCCGCACATTGTTGACAGACCTTCCCACTAACGGCCGGAGAGGAAGCCAGCATGAGTTCTTGTCCTTTAAGAGGAACTGTATCGCTGCTGATTGTTTGGCTGTAGTGGCAAAGCTGCCAGAGTTAAAGCTTCCGTCGCTCTTGAATACATTCATAATTCATGTCCATTGTCAGAGGTTGACCCATTACTATCCATTTTGGTTCTCTTTAAATGGGAAATGCCAGTACACCGAAAGAGCCTCGTAAACTTTTCCCCAAATAAGAAGTTATAAAGGATACGTATGTATGCATGTGGTTTGTGAGTACCAATGGGCCTGTGGGTACGTCGTTTTAGAAACAGATGCTTGCACTTGTATATACATCGTAAGGATGGAAAACTATAGGACAAGAGCAAACAGCGACGGTAACTGGCACAATGTGGTAACAGACATACTGAAAAGTTATCCTGCTGATTTCTTTCTGGTGGAAATTCCTTATCACTAATAGCATCAACATTGGTCTCATTTGGTAGAAACCAAAATGAGATATCATTGACGGAAACCCTCATTAAAAATCAACACAATCTAAAGCCTAATTGTGGCAATTTTTATCCTTTTGAAAACATTTAAGTTAAAGAAAAATAGTCTACTACTATTTTAGCAATATCATGACAAAAAATAAACTTTTTTAGTCAACTACAAGAAAAAATGATCAGGTTATTTGAGGCGGCAGCCATGATGGGAGGAAAAGCCGACAGAGCCAGGAGGAATCCCACGTCCACTGCCAAAAACAGGGCGAAAGTTTAATGACTGTCTTGTGCAAATGTCTTGAAATCGCGTGTAGGAAAGGTAAAATATACAGGCGGGTATGCTATGCTGTGCAATTCCAAAATTTTACGATTTGTCTGTTTACTTTATCAAACCTCCAAACCTTAAACATTGACCGTCTTTGACTGACACCGTGTCTTGAACTAGAGTATTGCGGCTTCATATTTCAACACTAAAACTCATGTGATGTGGTGGTCAAGTCTGACTTCTGATATTAACCTGTGGATATATGCATGACTAAAAATGCAGACAAATCATGTAAGCACTACTGGCTGTTTTTGACATGGAAGTATTATACCGCCATTATTGATAGGTCCAATCGGATCCAATCAGAGTCTAACTATACTATATTTAGCAACTGTCTTTCAAAATGGCATGGATGTAAATTTGCCATAAAGTGGACAGTAATTCCAGCGTGCAGTGGTAGCTTTTCCGGTCCAGCCTTGCTTTCCCTGGGGCTCTCTACCAAATAGCTATGCACCGGACGCACTCACCGGAAGTACTTTCAGAGGTCAAAGACGTCAAGAAATAGGAAGTCACTGCCTCGGCAAAATACTCTCGTCGGTTGCTGGTAGCGTAAGTCCCCGACTTCCATTTATCAGCAACGGTACTGAAAGAGTTTTTGATCTGAAAATATTTTTAAAAAATAGCACGTGTAGCCTACGAGTGTGTATGACCTGCAATACTGATGTCGACTCGACTGCGTTTTACTTAAAAGCAAAATATGATTTCAAAGGAAGTTATTGATGAAGTTCATAACATGAAGGACCAATACCTGTGAAGGAAACCTATACATTACATATTAACCAAACAACATTCACTAAAAGGAAAGGAAAAATGTTAGGCCAGGTAAAGCAGACCAAATGGCCGGCAAAAATTAGGAGAATATTAACGAAATATACAGCGAAAATTAGCAGAGTTTAGCAAATGGATAGCAAAAAAAAAAATAGGACAGCTTATCCAAATTGACAGCGAAAATTAGGAAAGATTAACCAAACTGACAGCGAAAATTAGGAGAGGTTAACCAAATATACAGAGAAAGTTAGGAGAGTTTAACCAAATGAAGAGCAAAACTAAAGAGGGGTCAACCAAATGGACAGCAAACATCAGGAGAGGTTAACCGAAAGAACGGCGAAAGTAAGCATCTCCACGCGCACAACCCATGCAATAGCGTCACTGGACATTTTTTGCTCCCGAAAACTTCTATTCCAACCTTTCATGATAAAACTGAGGACGTAGCAGAGCAGGGTTCGAACGGAATTAAGGAAAGAAATACTGAGAAAAATGCTTAAGCGAAACTTCAAGCACGATAAGCAACGCGTATTTTACTCTAATCAGCTTTAAATGCCATTTTAATAATATCCAGATTCAATCACGTCGCTAGTAACATTTTCTTTACATCAAGTGGCATTTCCTTGAAGCAGAACACATTCAATGCGCTAAGAGTTAAATTAACGCCTGGATTAAACTTCACGTCAAAAACACCCGTAGAAATTATTTTTGAAATAATGCCAAATTTAAAGAAAAACTGGTCAGTTTTGAAGTAAGTTCCACTTTCGAAAGTTTAAAAAAAAGTGCATTTTTTCAGTAATTTTTTCCCTTTATTTCTTTTATTTCAAGAATAGTCAATACTTACTTCAAAACTGGTCATCATTTATTTCAAAAGTGGTTCACAAAACACTCGACATAGCGCTCCATTCAATCAAGGAATGCTGGCACCGACATGACAGCATAGAGCACCATAAGAAGATGAGACAACTATCACGCTTGCCGTCTTAAGTATGACCCGGTTTGGGAATAAACAAGTTGTTTCTAACAGACAACAAATAAAAGATAGGTTCAAAATGAAAAATAACTTAACTTAGAACCCCCCGTTGGTCTGTGAAAATAACAGGTTGGAAATAAAATAGGAGAACAAATAAGACAAAACAAACTAAGAGCAATGAAAAGAGAAGTGTGTTATTTACATGCGACACCAGAGGGACGTCCCTCTGTGGTGTGACATGGTAGAAGGGGTCGAACTGAGGCACAGGTAGCGCAGTCCGTAAAGTTTAACATAAGCTATTTGCTTCTCATCTGCGTACTAATGAAACGTATTCATTATTGAAATACTGACAAAATCCTTAAGTATTCATTCGTTCCACGAAATCCGCATCTTCCGGAACAGCTTGTCACGTGGTCTATGACGTCATGCAGGACACGTGACAACACAGCCACAATGACTTGAGAAAACATCACCATTTAAGTAACCCGTTACTGACAGGCATACGAGTCCAGCTAAATCTGATTTCACATCTTAAAAGCTGTACTACATGCTAAATAATGTTGCGATCAGCGCTCTGGCTTGCAGTTGTGGTTGACAGGTAGAAATTGACCATAGACGTAACGTCACCAATCTCGATGTTGTAAATCCTGACATACATTAACTCACCACGGTGTTATGCGTATTATTCAGGGCCCTGAAGTTAATGGTGTGACCAAACTCGTGACAGAGAACGTTGAGGGTTCCCCGGTAAGGGTCGGAATCCTGACACAGTAGGTTGTCCTCCCTGATCACGGCGCGAGACCCACCGTACCCAACCAGATCGTCTATCTTACGACCATCTGCGGTGCACGTGTACCGACAGCTTCCAGAACAACTGGCTGGCAAAAGGAAACGAAAGTAAGTCATGTGAAATCGATGCTGACTGAGTAATTGTTTTGTTAATTGACCGATATTTTTTTCCCTGTGTGTTTAACGCGATACTCTAGTATCGTTTCTCTTCGCCAGGTAGCCTATTAAGCCCCCCTGAATTAAAACTGGCGTAAAACAAACACCTAGCTGCATTCCCAGTGTGTTTTGTCGTTTGTATTCTTGGAATGCGATTAGTCTAAACGAAAACTTATGTACACGATTTGTACCTTCTGTGACAATCGCACCTTTACCATAAAATGAATGACATAACATTTCCTCTGATAACAATGATGGTGTTTACAGTGCAATGAACAAGTGAAGGCGGGAAGTGTCAAACTTGGCAAATCGGACAAAACAATCAGAGAGAATACCATTAAACATGAGCTTACATGAGTTGAGGGGCAAAGGCATCAAGTACTCACGATTAATCACTAGGCACTGTTCGATATCACAATGAAACAGTTTTTCTGATAAGAGATGTTGATGGGTTAAAAAGCTTCATTGTGCAAGAAGAGTGTGTTGGTGCATACCAAGAGATACAACAAAAGCAGTTAAAATAACTATTCATACAGCGATGTAAAAACACTATATCCAATTATTCCCTAAATCTGAGCTAGAGGAGATATGTTAAAGACTATACAAAGAGAAACAGTTACAATTAGATCCGGATTTGTAGGACAAAAACTCAAACCTTCAGACCTTTTTTCGTACGTTCATTTCATTTAAGCATGGCGACTATATAACGCAACAATGCTCTCGCTTTATATACCGGTACGCACTATAAGTACTGAGTAGAGTGACTTCTGTGCAGTAATGCGTAACGTTTCCTCCATAGAACGCCACCAGGACAACCCACATCAGGTCAAGGTCAGTTCCGTATAATAGAGATAGAGAGTGACTAGTGTTTGACCGTTGTACTTATGTCCTTATATAAACAAGCAAGCAAGATTGTTAGGTTTAAAAGCTAGGGACAGATCCGACAAGTGGCTAAACACAGGCCTAAATGACCTTGACAAATAGGCCAAGGTCAATGACTCTTTTGTTGTGAAAAGCGAGAAATTAGGGGTTTGTACATTCAGGATTTACTCACATCCACAAATTTCGGTATTTTTGGTACTCTGGAACTCGGGAAAATCTCCGATAACCTCAGAATTGGAGAACACCCCGACACTTCCACCTTTTGCTAACGGTTCGAACATGCGCAAAGGCATGAAGCGAGTCATCCGGTAAATAAGCTTAGCCGCCTGCAATTAAAGAAAAATAGGTAACAACACAAGTGAAACATTGTTTCCAAACTAAAAATGAGGAGAAAGATATTTCTAAATAAGAAATTGACACTAACTATAAAATATATATGTGAAAACTTCTTAAATACGGCATTAAACACAAATTAAAAACACACTAGTGTATAAATTCAGGCTTTGCTGACAACAAAAACGTACAACATGTCATGCAGATACGAAGTGTAAAGGGAGACAACTTCTCTCACGCTTGAAAATAAAAAAAAAGAAAAGTCATGTTTTGAACAGATTTTGTCAAAAATGTATCGGCAAAAAGGATAACTTTTTAATACAAATATTTATTAATTATATAATAACACTAATGATTACTCTCAGCAGACTGTCTCAAGGCCTGAAAACTGTTTAAACCTTAACTTTTGTTAACAAAGATCTGGTCGTAAATATCCTCTGATTCGGACGTGGACGGTGGTATTTACTCAAGCTGATATGTTTGTACTACAAGAAATACAAGGTTTCAATTAAAAGTATGATTTCAAGTTTTACATTAGAGAATGGCAGTGAACGAGTACCGTTTGATGCGCCTCATCACTGGCCTGAAGTGTTGCAGCCACCTCAATCGCAGGCAGATCTGCCGGCTTGTCCACGCCATAGCCGCACTGAGACACCCATATATACTTGTACTTCGTCGTGTCGATCGCCGCTCTCCTAGCGCGTGTGTGGTGCGCCTCCTCCAGAGCCTCATTTGTGACATCAACGGTCCATCTGCTGACGTCAAGATTGGGCGGCGGAGGAACAGCGTATACTCCTGTACGTAAGCGTAATAAAGAGAGTTCTCTAAAGATTGGGTTTTAGATCTTCAAATTTGAAAACTTGGGAAAGTTCTTTTTATACGTTAATTCGGATATACTAACGATCATACTTTGTGTATGTATTTGTTTTTTTACGTTTGCTTTCTTGTAGTTTAACGGCATTATACTGTGTGACGTCACTAAAACCGCATGCTGCAGACAGAAGACCAGAGACATCTAGCCACCTACCGCGAATTAATGGTACGTTCGCGCCGGTGGAACGAGGACGATACCATTCATGTGCGATTTGTTCCGTTCTCGTGCCGCGGATCGCGAGCGGCGGGGCGAGATGTCCTCATCGGTACCGTTCTCGAGACGCGGCCCACGACCACGTGATGTAGGTATACCTGCTGTACATCAATAGTAGTAATCTGGAGGGCAAACCGCTGACAGAAACTGACGTGTTTGTTGGGGGTCATTCTTAAACCTTGCTCTAGACTAAACTTGTAGACGCTAAAAATAAAAATTATACATGTACAGAGTTCTTAAATATCGTCTAAACAGAAAATGTTTAGAAACTATGAATAAATGTTTTATAACACCAATGGAATATGCAGATATATCTTAAGACAATATCACTGAAGGTCAGATAAATACCATAGAGAATATCCAAAAGGACGCTCTGCGTGTTATCACTGACTTGACGAAAAGCGTTGTTTCTAACCTACTGTATGGATAATCAGGTGTCATATAAATGCATAAACGACACTACATACATCGACGGCTATTCGTTCAAAATCATATCAATGATACATTAAGCAATGCACCAACATATCAGCGTTGTTCGCACCATATCAGAAGAACAAACAACCAGCTTTATCCCACCATAATGCCGACCACCGTTGTATAAGTGAAATATTCTTGAGTACGGTGTAAAACAATAATCAAATAAATAAATAAATAATAAATCGATGACACAACCCAACACACCGGGGCGGTCACTGAGCTGCAGTTATGATACATCTCTAAGTATGTACTTGCGTGCATTGTTCACATGACGTTCGTGCATATTCCATTGGTGATGTTATAAAACATTTCTACATAGTTTCTAAGCATTTTCATAAGTCTAGACCAATGTTTAAGAATGACCCCCAACAAACACATGTCAGCTTCTGTCAGCGGTTTACCCTCCAGATTACAACTATTGATCTATAGCAGGTATACCTACATCACGTGGTCGTGGGCCCAGGCTCGAGAAGTATATCGATGAGGACGTCTCGTCCCGCGATTTGCTCCGTCCTCGTGCCGCGATCCGCGTACCGCGGAACGTGGGGACGAGAGGGTCCCTTTGTGTCGTGCTTCCATAATAACCAGCACCGCCCCAAGACTTGAGATCGGCACCGCGTCTTCCAGTCTTATCGTAGGCGCTCTAGACTATCAGAGTATGACCTTATTTCACGAAGTCTTTAGTCTTTTCCCTTTTTATTTCACAGTAGCCCTATCAAAAATTAGCAGTAGGCCTATCAAAAACTAACCAAGAATGTTTTATAAAAAGATTTTCTCAAAATCCCTATTCAAAGGGCAAAATTATAAAATTAATATAATTCGTATTAATGTTAAATTTATAACCCAGCGCTCAACACGGGTTTGAATAACGTTCGATGTAAAAGATATCACATACGTGTAATGATAATTTCAATGCAAATTGTGATCCATAAAATGTTACCCGTTAGCTTTGATTTCGTGGTTGGATTGTTGTTTTCACTTTTTCACTTACACCACGCAGGTCACGTTTATTTCTGTAAGAAATTCGAGTGCCTGAAATTAATAAAGCACTCTGTGCACTTCACTAGGAGAAAGTATTATTCATATATGTGTAAATGGTAACACAGTTCAGAGTGAGAGCCTTTAGAACTTGTTCATCTGGCTGTGAAGTTTTTAAGGCCATCGGTATTTTTGAGTAAAGAAACCTTTAACGACCACTACCCTCAAAAAAATTTATATTTCTGGCTTATGCCTTGAATAGTGTTTACACCACATTGACACATTATCAGCTCTGTTAAATAAGCCACCCAGGGCATGTAAACATTTGCACAGAAGCGACAACAGCTAATTTCATTGCAAAGAAATAACAGTGCGGCATCGAATATTGTTTATGACTGCATTACTTTATGACTTCAACAGCATTTCAGTTTGACCTAATACATTCAAGGCAGCATACCACACGTGATGATAGCGGTTGTTAGGAGCAACCGATGAAGATGGCCGCTGGAATGCAATGACGTCATTGTTGAACCACGTGACCCGGCCAACCTCAGGGGCGCGGATGATCTCAAGCACCAAGCGACCGAAATGTAAATCGGGACAGGTCACATCTGTAAATAGAAAGAGGAATAGTAATTGCATGTGTATGTCATACAGAAACTACTGAAAAATATTCAAACTCCTAAGAAAATATCCATTTATTGATTAGTGTATTAACTTGTATTCTTGCAAGGTATCTGTCATTGATGACGGAATAAATTTGACCGATGAAAACTTCTGCAACTCAAGAGGTCTATATCAAAGCTGTAAAAGCCGTAACCGAATCAATGCCCATGAACAGTATACCCGTCGAGTAACTATGTCCATTCAACTCAGTTTTTAGAGCTTCGTAAGCTAAAGCAAAGGGTGAACTGTACCCAAATGTATCTCCAATTCAAGCGAACGGCCCTATGAACTTCCTCACGGAGAGAAAAAAGCCCTCGCAAATCAGAACTGTTCATTCATTATTATGTAACCCTCAACAGGTAGCATTAGCCTTCCGCACTTCCGGTGCCCGGGTATTTAATTTGATTTGTGAGGTTAGCTCGTGGCGGGCGCCGCTTGCAGGAAGCCTGAGATCCTCCACAGTGACAAGAGAGATAACATACGCTTCCGTCTTCAAAGTTATCGCGAAGTGATAACGGAAGCAGCAAGAGCCTAGGTTAGATGTGAGGAGAGAGTGCCTTAAAGAATTTGTCAGCAGGTGGACGGTGTCAGATGAGGATTCCAGTTCAACAGGTTGTGGTTCATTGGGAACTACCGTCGATGTAACTGCATATGTGCAAAAAAATAACTTCTTGTAGTAATATGCCCCAAAAGTATTTGCGACAGAATAGATTAATATGAATCTAAAGTTATTTAGACCCGACATAACATTCAACTGATTGATTAACTGATCAACTGATTGACTGATTGACTGACTGACCATTAAAGAGTGCTTCATATCGAGAGTACGGAACATGATTTACTAACGAGAACATGAATAACAAATAATAGTATAGAGGGAATGGGACAATCAGTAATGCAGATGATTGATTAATTGATTGACAGGTACATTAGCTGATTGACTGACTATGCGATTGCCTGACTGTCGGACTGACTAACAGTTGGAATCAGTGGTACATTTAATGAATGTTTTAATAAGAAGTTATGAAATACGTGCAGAAGTTTCCTATTTCATACTGGCACGCGTATAGCACATGTAAAATTCCCATTTACATGAAATTGTGGAGTATTCGGACATAAGAATTTGTTGGAATTGCTCTGGAGGAAGTTATCATGTATTGGGTATCTACAATAACGGAGTCCGATATGAAAATCAGGAGATGACGTTCGTCACACCATGCCTAAACCGGCAGCTCGACAGCCCACTAAATTAGCATGCGCGTAATGCTTTCGTTTGTTTGCACAGCTGGTTACCATGACAACTGATTACAACGTTGTGCGGCGGTCTCAGACGAGTAGAAGCCTACAGTTGATGTTACACAGGTTACGAGAATTTCATGATTACAAACCTTTGGACTGCAGAGGGGATAATATATGTACCGCAATTAAGCTGTGTTTGTAAAATTGGTCGGTTATTGTTCTGGGTGATTTACAGTATTGTGTTCTACTGGAGGAGACTGGTTCGATGACAGATGTATTGGGTTTGTTTCCTGCTGTGTCTAAGTTTGGAGTGAGTACAGGACAAAGCAGCTGCATGTATTCTTAGCATAAAGGTATACTCTCAAACGTAAAAGATTTTATTAAAAACTGTAACTTTCTCTCAAAGTACATGTCGTATTCGAACTTTTGTAATCATGTATACCTGTATACGATAAAGGTACAAGTTGCAAGGAGTCTCTAACAGCGTATACAAGGTATAACTTTGTAGAAAATTGGTATTTTAGGTAGACAACCGTATCTTTCATTATACTGCTGTCATTTATATTGCTAAATTTTAAACTTAATCAAGTTTTCTAGAATCGGTCTCTCTATAGGTATTGTCCCAAATGCGTACAATGTTTTATGAATATACCAATTGTTCTATATTAAGATATTAATTCTGACTAAATTATCCCCTAGTCCTATGGGTGGCAAACATAACAAATTAAGTAAGAAAGGGTGTATATAAAGCTGAAAGTTGTTGAAATAGCCCAAAATTAAACTTAGCATTAGTGATGTTGATTCCTTCCTACTTATGTTTTATGTATTGTGCCGAATTTTACCATCTATATGTTGAAACAATCCTGAATTATCCATTTCGCAAATTTGTGACAGTGCTTACACCCGGCCGTACTATCATAATGACGTGTAGTTAATTAAGTCAGGTCTGTATACAGGTCTATATGGTGAGCAACCGTCAGGGTTTGTGTAACATTTTAGCTCATCGAGGGTATGCTTGAGCTGTCTTGTGCCTTTGGAATGTACACTTTCACAAAATATAATATATGTGAATTTACCCAAGTTGAGTCCTTTTTGTTTAGGCGGACAGTCAATCGCGTAGTTAGCCCACTCACCTCCAATTTGTAATCAGTCCGGTCGGTCCGAGCCGTGGCCGTTGTCTGACTGAGAACACAGCTTATATCAGGGCGAGTAGAACCGCTGACTTACAACTTCGGCTCTGAAAAGACGAACAGCCGCTTGAGTAAAGGTTGCTGGAGTATACTTCAAGGCAAGTTCGGTAACTCTCTACCACCTAACAGCTGACGGACGTTGCTGTTTTAGGCGGAGTAATACCTATACATACGGAGAAAAGTTTGCCAGTTCAGGTTAGTCAGTACATGCAGCAACGACCGACAGCTGTCAGAATGGAGGTTTAGACTACCCCAACAGGGCGGGGCACGCTTAGCTTCGGTGTCTGACCGGCCGGTGTGTATACAAATAGTCTATATACAGTGTATTGCTCACGGGGAATCCAATATATGTCCCGCGCGTCCGCCAGCCCTGTCGAAGAATGCACAGAATACAGAGTCCTACAGAGACGAAGAAATCGGTGGTGACTCAAAGGGAGGTGAATCAAAGCATAAAATGTCATCAATGAATGATATTATAATTTCGACGCCCTGGCTATTGAAATGCATTGACGCCTGCATGGATTTTTCCGCCGGCCATTGTAAAAAAGTGTCAAATTGTGAACCGCGTGTTAGAATATCGGCTATGTGTGCGTTTGTGTTAATTTCGTCGGCCGGTTAACATGGGATAAGACAGCTTATAGTGTGTTAAGGTACGCCAGCGGAACATGCATAGGCATTCAGAAAACTAAAAGTCAGCGCATGAGTAACGGTGCGATCAATGATTGTGACCTCACCATCATCAACCATTCATTCACTAGTCACTTATTCTGACTGGATGAATGACCAAGTGACAGTCCTAGTACTCGTCTCGCTACAATTAACCGCCATTGGTCTGCTGGCTATCTCTTTGACTGACTGACTGACTGACTGACTGACTGACTGACCGGCTAACCTACTGACTGACTGACTGACTGATGAAGTCACAATAATGACATAATGATTAGCCAGTCGTGCAAGTGATTAACTTATGACCTCAACCCCCATACTGACTGACTGACTGACTGACTGACTGACTGACTGACCGGCTAACCTACTGACTGACTGACTGACTGACTGATGAAGTCACAATAATGACATAATGATTAGCCAGTCGTGCAAGTGATTAACTTATGACCTCAACCCCCATACTGACTGACTGACTGACTGACTGGCTGACCGACCGACTCACCGACCGTCCCACCGACCGACCGACCCATCCATGGACCCACCGACCCAACGAAAGACCGACCCACGTTACTGGTCTATAGGATTGCTCAAAATACTGACTTGTCGTCACATATAACATACAATAACACTAAAACAATACAAAGAGAGCAGGCCCCGGGATACTTTATCCACCAGTAGAATCCCGGTTAACGCAGGAATACAACATAGGTAAAGGATTAGTGTCCAGATTTATTAATTATTCATAATTAGTTACCTCTTTTTATAATGTTAAACTGAGCGTAAAAACATTAGAAACGGGCCCATCTTCGCCAAATTACCTCAGTTATGGTTTATTCCAATTGTTTATGTAAATGCTAAATCGGTATGAAATTACACGCCCCTTAGCACCATGGCTTAAGCAGACACTTACAGTACAGTTATACAGTACATGTATGGTTTATACAGAATTTATTAGGCTAATCATCCCCATTATGCAAATGAAGACAGAAAATATTACATAATAAGCGGTAGGCTATTTTGAAACAAAACAAAAACCGATTCCATCCCCCGAAAGATTACGTAAATTTTCTAGACATTATGCCATAATGTTGACTTTATGCCAACTTTCATTCAGAGGCTTACAAATTTAAACATGTGATTTGCGATATTAAGGACAGGCTTGGCAATGCGGAACTGAAAACTGGACTGAGGACACCCCCCCCCCCCCCACCCAATCGTTCGTAACAGGTCTGGAGAAGAGAGCAGAGTATACAAAAACTGTCAACATATTCATATTTAAGGCTATCGTCACATTAAATTGTGTGGTGGCGGAGACGCGCATTGAGGGGTGAAACACCCGACAGGAGCCTAAATGGCAAAACGTCAGCATGTCTGAAAGTTGAAAAGAAAACTCATTATCAAAAAAAAACCCCAAACCTCCACCCACCCACCCCTCCCACCCCCCCCCCCCCAAAAAAAATACAGTAGAACCGTGCATTTGCAAAACAATTTGCCAAAATTCTATAAAACGTGGCTTAAATGAAATGGTGAACGAACGTTAAGTGTAAGCTTTTTGGACCACATAATCAACATACTCATAGAGGGTAAAACTAGAGCAGCGACAGCATTTGATTAATTTGTAGACCATTGACGTCTATTTATATCACCTAATGGCTGCTATTTAAGCACTTACAAGAACAGTTAAAATAAACCCCTATTTGAGATAAATAGACCATTTGCCAACAATAACACTGTTGACGCAGTTCTGGTTTTACTCGCTGGACTGTAATTTGTTATGTTACACCATCTGACGACGTATTCTCCTTGTAAAAAGAGAACTCCTATGTTGCAATACGACATGTTTTTACTTTCTGTCGATGCTAAGTTGTTTTTAACGTTGTCTTTTCCTTTAACGGCATACTTAATAATGCCCAACATAAGGTACTGGAGATTGCTCGTTAGCCTAACGGTTAGAGCGCCGCCTCAAAGCCGGGAGATCTGAGATGAAGCCCGAGTCAGGTCACATCAAAGACTTTAAACTTTTACTTTTCCTTGCCTCGGTTGGCTCTCGTCACTGAGGAGTTAAAGCAAGGAAACATGACCGGTTGGCCCTGTGTCAGTTTAAAAGAAAAGACAACTCTACATCAAATGTATACATGAATTGATAAAGAGTCACATGTAAAGTTGAAAAAACGCCACATTTAAAGTCAACAAAATGTCACTTTTTATTTTTGTGATGTAGGATAACCACGATGAGTAGCTCAAAGTAAGCAAAGTCGCCCACGCAGGGAATATCGAACGGGCTCTTAGTATTAAACAATCAAGGTACAGATATTTCTACCACCCAAGATGGCATCTGTTCCGCTGTGACGTCACCCGTAACTAGTTCACCATTTTCACATACAGAAGTAGTTTTAAATCAGGTGTTTTCCTTCTGATGTGTTTTAAAGCCATTTTCAACGAGAAAGTTGAAGTGGAATGCGTCTGGTGTTATTTCTCAAGGTCTCAAGCAGGAGGCCACTTTGCGTGGCCCTCGGTTGTAATAATAAGGGGGACCATACTTCGCACGATAAAGGGGTGTCTCGCCTCTAGTACTGACAGCGTAGGGTACAGATGACGCGACATCGTGTTTCCGGTTTCTCTAAAATCTAACACAAAAAATGCCCATGTCCGTTTAGGTCTGTATGGGCAACTCTTCTGAAATAACTTTGGTTACGGTATATTTTTTGTTGTTTTTTCTTTTAATGATACTGGGTGGGGTGTCATGTCTGGTGTCTTCGGCATGACACTTCATTGGCGGCAGCACTTTGGCAGCATGGACTCGCCATGCCATAAGAATGTGTGAAAGTAAACATAATAACGCCTCGTCATATGACTAAAAATTGTTAAACAGAACGTAAAAATCCAAGCATATGATGGCGGCGAGTGTCCGGAGAAAGCAATCCATTTCATTTTACTGACAAATTACCTGCAGAGTTCTCCAAGCATTACATACCTTATCATCTTGGCGGGCAAGCGGTCTCCGGGTAATTCAGTGTAAAAACCACACAGACGGTCGAACGCGTCCACCGTCTCTTGCCACAAAGGCACTGAGAACAATGGAAGGAGGAGAATCGGTGAAATTACACGTCCGAAACTGGGATCGAAACCAAGTACGTCTCGTGTCACACAGCGACTGAATGGTAAACAACGGCCCCGACCTGTTCCCTATTAAAACCTGTTAACTTCTGTTACTATAACTAAAATTGTGTACTTTTAAAATTCAAGTTTAAAACTTTAATTGTAGTCTGTGTTAATGTCGGTCACTTGCACTCAAATCGGTCATACCATATGGCGTTATGAAACGAGCATTGACAGTGCTTAATCACTAGAATGTTAGGCCTACTTATTACGGAAATATTTTGAACATGGAGTTAATTCATTATCCTTCCACAAAAACTTGTTTCCAGTCTTCAAATCAAGGGAAGTAAGAGTGTAAACAGTAAATCGTGCGATTCCACTGAATTACCTCCCTTACTTATTAAATCGAAGTGGACCTTTGAATTCATGGATAGGCCCACCTAAAACTGGATTGATTGCATAATTCTGTTCAACGTTTGCACGATGCTGATTTGATTCATTACATTATGAACCATTATGGCAAAATAAAATAAGCTGTAACAAAAGTTATCAATGGAAATCACAGAATGGACAAAAATATTTCCAAACTATGAATTATTTTGCACATTTTAATGTGTATTGGAAACAGAAATGTCATATAACTTTGCATGCTACATCTGGACTTGTAATCTCCTTGTAGCAACACTCTCCCAGGTCAATGCAGTAGAGACACCAAGTGCTTTCTGACCATCGGGCAAAACAGCAGCAAGAGTTGTTTTGAACGGGGTTTGAAATTTGAGTAAACCTGAATAAATAGGCAATGACTGAGAGATTTGACTGGTTAGGCATAGGACTATACTGCATAAGCGTTATATAAGCCTACATCAAACACCAATTCAACCAAATGTTCATCAATACCTCAATAATAAAGATTCTATAACCTTGGGCCGTTTTGTCATACATAATAAGAAGGCGACCAAAGACTATAAATCTCCTGTTAGACATCCATTTGCAGGTGCAAATAATATTTAAGTCTTAAATATAATTCCATCACGGAAAGAAAGTAAAAGACAAACTTCCATTAACACACTGAACGCATTGTATTCATAACGAAATAATATAACTATTCAGTAAAGAACACATTTACAAGACAGATCAAGACAAGCGCACATACAAGTACATACCCGTAGTTACGTAATTTATTATAGCTAATGAACTTCACATCAGTTATTTCATTCATCAGTTTAAATTGACTTGCGTTGCTCAAGATTTATTAACTATCTTTGCTAACACTCATGTAACATTTTTGTAACTTACAGACATTTACTAAATCACAGAAAGAGTTACAAAACTTGATATGAAAACAATATCACGCATGAATTGAAACACGAATTGTGTCAATATTCCTATCCATATTAACATCACATGGACAGATTTAAAGACATCATGATCCCTTATTCTTAGAAAGCATCATTTCTCAGTCTGTACCAGTCACCTTGGAGAGGCAATTTAAAGGCAAGACGTCATTGAGCTTTCTGTGAAAAAGGTTTCATAAGAACAACAACATATGTTACATATGTTCTGCAAATTATTTGGCTTCTTTCGAAGATTTTACACATTCACAACATTGTTGAAATAGCTACATGCAGTCGATCATCTCGTTTGTGCTGCAAGTTTCATACTTTTTACAGCATGTGCCGCTCTCAACGCTCGCTTTACATCACTGCCACCGCTAGACAAGCTTGAGATGAGGACCCTGTGTGTAGCTTAGCGTTACCACTGATGAGCAGCCATCCATAAAATTGTTTCCGGTTCCCATTATAATCATGCTGTGTACACTTTATACAAGAGAATACATGCGTATCGAGTACTGGTAGAAGAAAAAAAGGTTAAAGTAGAATTTTTGTATTTTTTGACATCGCTTCCTGTCTCATCACGTCAGTGACCTTGTCAAGATTTCTGTACAAAATACATATATATGTAGGTTATAATTGTGACAGGGATGTGACAACGTACAGAGCGGCTCACCTGCTGCAGGGAGTATGTCTAATCTTATTTCCCAACGCTTGCAAGTTGGAAAAAAGTCATCTTCTCAAAATTTTACAAAGACGCTGAACTCTGTAGCGGGAATTTCTCCGCCACTTTCTCGATGACCTTGATGAATGTATCCACGTCCTGAGCCCCCGAAAACACCCTTTGTCCGTTCATGTAGATACACGGCACACCTGGAGAAGAGAAACAGGTGAAATGTCGTGATAAATGCTCTTTGTGTTCTCACCCCCTGTCAGAATAGGCCCAGCTTCTACATGTACATGCATTGGTTGTCAGTTTCAAGGACCAAAGGGGACAGTAGACCTGTGTCAGTATACTGGTGTAATTCAGTAGGGTGCTCCAGTGACGCAGTACTACAGTCGGCATTAGGACGAGCGCTCTTCAAGGAAGTTCTAGTTGTTGACAAATAATGATGAAGCTACATTGAGGCTCGGACAAATCAACAGATAAAGCAATGTCATGTAAATTATATTTACTTCACCGTCAAAGCTTTACACAAAACCTAAAGCAGAATGATGAAAAATGGACTGATCGATGAAATTTGTGTGGAGAAAGCACAAATTGTTCATATTTATTTTCCAAAACCATTCGTCCTCGCTTCCATTCATTGCTTACCGGAGACTCCTTGTCTGGACCAGTCCTTTGCCCTCTCGTGTGTGTCCTCAATAGCGTTCTTGTCGCTCAGAAGAGCTTTCACTTCCGCTTTGTTCAATCCTGTGCGCCCAGCTATACCCACCAGAGCTCCGGTGTCCAAGAATATTCCGTCTGTAAAATAAGCCTATGCAAAAAAGGAGAAAAAAATATGAAACAGATTTATATCTTACATATTATTTGCAAGAAAATGCTAGTTTACTTAGCATTGGTAGTAAAGCTACCAAAGAGCTCGCAGGTATGAGACACATGAATGCAAAACTTCATATAAAAAGCTCAATGCATAAAGAACTGAAATCGTGAATTTGGTTATTTACGGTATTTAACATGCTCACATAGCATCAGCGATGGAACATCCCCCTTGTGCAAATTTGTGCTCTATATACATGTAAAACTTCAGATAAATACATACAATAATATACAAGATACCAACCTGACAATCTGTTTGACAGAGATTCTAATACATAATAAACTAAGTCAAGAATTCAGTAATTTGAGAGACTTAATATGTACCTGATCAACTATTGAATATATCCCTCTCGTGCTATTGTGCTCTACATGTGTGCAAATCCTAAGCTCAACACATGCAGCACTTTTTGAGAAACCACCCCTTACACTTTGTTTAACGTTGATTCTTGTACACAATACACTAAGTCAGGAATTCAGTAATTGACGGTACTTAATATGTACACACCAAATCAACGATGGAATATCCCCCTCCTGCTATTGTGCTCTACATGTGTGCAAACCCTGAGCCCATTATCTGCAGTACTTTTTAAGGTACCACCCCTAGCATTTTGTTTTCTCTCTTATTGGACGCCGACGTTCATGGTACGACATATGCTACGCCTGTACTTTATACAGGCGAGCAAAAAATGCATGAACTATTTAATTAATTTAATCTTCAGAAATTCAATCGGACATAATTTTTAATTTTCATTACATTGCGGAAGATACCTTAACCCATCCAGTCTAAATATCCAGTTGCACTGTCTTCTGTTTAAATAGTACTCGAATGAATAAGTTTACACATATTCCTAACATCAATATTTATACTCTGTGCTCTAAGTATCCATATCATCACTTTTTCAAATATTTTTATTACATCAACAAACACGGGGAACATGA
The DNA here is from genome assembly GCF_032854445.1 of Liolophura sinensis. Classification (NCBI taxonomy): domain Eukaryota; kingdom Metazoa; phylum Mollusca; class Polyplacophora; order Chitonida; family Chitonidae; genus Liolophura; species Liolophura sinensis. Next base: position 12,431,183 of record NC_088306.1, read on the forward strand.
TGCTATTTTGTTTAAATAGCTCATTCTTTTACTTCCGGTTTCTCTTCCTTAAACCCCCGAGTTTCCGCTTACCTTATAGATTTCCTCCGCCACCCTGTTCTGGTACTTCCCTCCTTCCAGTTCCTTGGCGTATCGTAACAAGGTGTGGCCTTTCAAGGTGTTAGGTATCTTTGACGGCCTCTTTCTGAACTCTATCCCAACACTGTGCCCAGCATCCTTTAACATCTTCACCCTGCAGATATCAAGGTGACCACTGTATGACCAGATCGTAACCCAAAATCACCCAATGATTTATCCTCACCCAATGATTTATCCTCACCCAATGATTTATCCTCACCCAATGATTTATCCAGCGATTTATCCTCCCCAGGGATTTATCCAATGATTTATCCTCACCCAATGATTTATCCTCACCCAATGATTTATCCTCACCCAATGATTTATCCAATGATTTATCCAGTGATTTATCCTCACCCAATGATTTATTTCATTCATTCCAGTTTCCTGACCACCGCCATATATATCAGTGAAAATTTGTGAGAACAGCGTTACATGAAAAAAGCAGGCATGACTAAATAGGCCACTTAAAACTATACATAAATTTACTTTCATGTATTTTTTTTTACATTTTTGTGAAAAGAGTTAAAGGCGCTCAAACATTTGAATTCTAAGGAGGGCTTTATGGACCATACTATCAGATGTTAGCAACTCTGACGTCACAGGAAGTTTATCCAACTCTGATCACGATTCCGAAAGTTGGAATCACTCTTTTTACCGATGAGTAAAGGGTTACTGAAATAATGTTCCCAAAAATTTCTTTCCTTCGGTTGAACATCAGGGAAAAAAAAGGTGATTTCAAGTCAGAGTTCCTAGATACCGTTAGTATGGCTCATAAAGCCCACCATACTATTCAAATATTTCAATGCCTTTCAACACTCTTTAAAAAAAAATTTGAAGAAATAAATGAAAGTATTTTTGCTCATAGTTTTCAGTTGTCTATGATGAACCTTACTTCATATTTTAGCGTTCTTTTAATTTAAATAAAAATGAACTAAATTACTATAATATTTACTTTTTCATTGGAGTTCTCATCGATACGCTTGTCGTCCTGCTTATAAATGGAGGATACGTGATACATCCCAGATGAAGCCAACTCGACTCACTGAGTACATGACGTAATCTCATCAGTCAAAGCAGGCTAGTGGTCTGAACTTAAGCAATCTAAACGGTATGTCCCGATTAATGTATGAAATGATATGTTCATAGTTAAGACTAAATGATGAACTTACAGTGTGATGACGAAGGCTCTGTTTAACACGAACCTCTAAAAATATCTAAGCAATAGTTTGCTCTAAAAGCAATAGACCGTTTTTCCCCGGGCTCAATCCGGTTTACTCCTACCATGATGCTGGCCTCCGTCGTATAAGTGAAATATTCTTGAGTATGATATAAAAAAACACCAGTCAAATAAATAATCAAAAGACGGTTTAATTGATGAATTATGTGGCTACAGAAAGTTACAGAAATGCTGGACTCCAAAACAACCTATAACTATTTGGTGCAATTATGGAAACAATCCTTTACATGATGGTTTACTCCATCTTTTTGATGTCAGTGTCCAGTATGTGTGGATTTTTTCCCAGCGGGATTTCAGACTGGTGATCGTGAAGTCACAGCATTTTTTCCTGATCCTGAGCTAGGTAACAGTTTAATCTTGATTAGGCATTATCCTCTATAAATATAGCACACATTCTAGAGATGAGTGAGTGAGTTCTTGGGGTTTAACATCGTACTCAACAATTTTTCGGTCATATGACGACGAAGGAATCCTTAGGGTGCATGTACGTGTAATGTGCCTCCTTGTTGCATTTCCACCGCTCTTTCATCTAGTGCTTCTTCACTGAGACGACTTACCGAAGGCAAGTAAGTCGCCCCGCCCGAGCCATTATACTGATACGGGCCAACCAGTCGTTGTACTATCCCCTTCATGCTGAACGCCAAGCGAGGAAGTTACAACTTCCTCTTTTAAAGTCTTAGGTGTGATTCGATCAAGGATTGATCCTTGATCTACTGGTCCCGATGCGAACGCTCTACCAACTGTGCTATCCAGGCCGGTTTTTCTAGAGATGAAAACTCACTGAAACTACCCCGGGTATCGAAGCAGCGACCTCAAAATCAGCATCAAATCGCCACCACTACATGTCAATAGTCACGGAGAATATGCATTACCACTGTTATCAGCAGAAATGATACAGCTCCCTAGCTGAATATATCAGATCCGTATTAATATCATTTAGAAAGTAGATATTTGACAATACACTCTCTAGAAATAGCGCGAAGCTATATATATAGAGAGTGTAAGCTCTAGTATATAAAACTGACATTTACCAATATGGTCATGATAGAGATTCGCAGAAGTCGCCACGGGCCGATGGCACAATACGATTCTTGACAAAATTCGTAACTTCAGCGTGGTTTAGCGTCACCGATGTGCAAAATTGATATGTCTTTAACACAAACGACGTTCAGTTGCTTTTAGTTTGTGGGACATAACATTAAAATCAAGTTTCAAACATGCCAAAGTCAAAAGTGCATTCCTGGAACCTGACACAGTCGTTTAATCTTGAAAGCTAACCCTGAGGCATCGGCATTTACAGAAATAAATCCGGGCGGATTAATTTCATATATACAAGTAAGAAAGAGTTTAGGCTTGTAGCATTATTCCGTGGACAACGATACAAATAGCAAATATTAGAGCAAAATAGATTAAAATCTATATGGGAAGGTCAAAAGATCAAAATGTCAGTACAGGGTTTAATACAAATAACAATGTATAAGAAGTGAGCTTTCCTTGGATTGTAGCATGCGGTTTTCACCCTCAAGATCCCCACGACTAGCCTAGATTTTGCGCAGCACGGCCATGTAACTCAATGTACAGACGTAAACAAGGTACATTACTGCACCAACAATAGTCAGCTTTGGTAGACTAGGCCCTACCCACACACGCATGATTTGGACCTATATAGGCCCCGCCTGTGGATCTGAGCCACACGGACGGACAGATTACTTGTTGCACACAACAGAATTATGCTGGCATCATCATTACAGCAAATGTAACTTTTTTGCCACCACCTATATGAATGATGTTATTTTATTTCCTGTAAAAAATGTTCTTTGTGTCTCGGCTTACCTGGGACTGTCATCCGGGTACTTAGGGCTGGGTGTGCCCTCTGACGGGGTACTGGGTCGCAGAAGAAAGGGCTCCCATTGGACGCGAAACTCAAATTTGTCTTTGAGTTGCTCCACGGCTTGCTCCAGTCTCTTCTTAGCGACCCACCCCCATGGTCATATAATATCGCTGATAACGGTGACGTGGAACTCCGGCTTACCCCCTGACGACATGTTGACACCTTCGAGATTCGAACTGCTGGCTATAGCCAACGCCTATAGGTACCGCTCCGAGATGAACAAGTCTTTCCCGATTTTCGCAGCTATGTTGTTGATGTCGGAGGAAAAAGATGCTATGTCACGGTGATCGATAAGAGAGGCTCTGGATGATAGAAATCGATTACCGAGGTACGTGGTACGCTAAAATAACGCTACAACATCAATAACTAAATGATGCTGCTTACAGTCTCCGCGAAGTGCTGATTTTTGAAGCTATGTATAGGCCAACGTTACACTGGCGCCTTTTGTCTCAAACTTTGTTTCTTCAACTCATAAACCAACTCAACCATATCATCAGAGCAAGGTTGATGGTTTAAGCCATGGATTAATGGCCTGGATTAATGGCGAATGGCACCGTTCTCGTCCTCTCGTACCATTCGCGCCCGAACAGTGACCGCTCTCGTCCCCTCATCCTGCGACACCGTGGGTTGAGGCCCGCGGCGCGAGGACGTAGCAAATCGTGCGCGAATGATACGGATCGGGGACGAGGACGCGATCTGCGTCGTCCTCGTGCCGCGACCACATGATGTAGGCCTAAGCGCATTAGATTAATAGAATAATCTCGAGCGCAGCCCGCTGAAATAATTGACATGTGTTTGTTTGGGACATTCTTAGACCTTGGACTACGCCACGAAATGGACAGACCTCTCCTGTTTTATACACACGGGGGCAGATATGACAGCAGCCTGCGGATGTTAGTGGATTTCTCCCGGGCTCTGCCCGGTTTTCTCCCACTATAATGATGGCCACCGTCGTATAAGTGAAATATTCTTGAGCACGGCGTCAAACACAGTAAAATAAATAAATAAATAAATAAATAAATAATCGACGGGACAACATAGGATGGCCCCTGAGCTACAGCTATGATATAGCTGTGTGTGTACATGCGTGCATTGTTCGCTTGAGGTTTGTGGTCAATATTTTCATCTGACTACAGCAGCACGCCAGTTCCGAAGTAAACATATTGATCACACGATGTTTCTCGTCTTCCGCCGTTCATTCAGTTTCACTGACGAGGAACACTAGTACAGAATTTACTGAATTGCATGTACTCTGATCCCATGAACGTCCCCTCTCAGCACTGATTGCCACTCATGATGCAGTCTTTTTCCTGCACCTTTCTTTATCCTCCCATATCTATGTAATATATATCCATTCATGTCTATGTGTCTGTATGATATTTTCCGACTGCACCTACGATGTATGTTAATAAAATGAGACAAGCCCAGAATCATAATGTTTACAAACAAACGGTAACGATTTTTTCTCTCGCTATTTTTTAACATGGAATGAAATATGATCACTTTATTGGGTTCATTGCATTGTCCTAGGGATGTAGATTGCATATCACAGGCCCACTTCCGAGCTCTAAGCGAAATGAACGTGTCATCGTGTGTAACTTATATCTAACGTGATGGAGAGTGAATGAGTGAGTGCTTGGGGTTTAACGTCGCACTTAATAATTTTTCAGTCATATGACGACGAAGGAATCCTTAGGGTACATGTAGTATGCCTCCTTGTTGCAGGACGGATTTCAATCGCTCTTTTATGTAGTGCTGCTCCACTGAGACGTCTTACCAAAGGCAAGCAAGTCACCTCACCCGAGCCATTATACTGATACGGGTCAACCAGTCGTTGCACCATCCCCTTCATGCTGAACGCCAAGCGAGGAAGTTACAACTTCCTCTTTCAAGGTCTTAGGTGTGACTCGACCCAGGATTGACCCTGGATCTACCGCCTCCCGGTAGACGTAAACGTAATGGAGACACAGGAAACTCCTGGCTACATGAGGTGGTTGGAAGTCTGGCTTCTAACTAGTGAATCACTATGGGATTAGAAAATAAAAGTTCAAGGTTTAAGAATGACCCCGACAAACACATCTCAATTTTTGTCAGCGGGCTGCGCTCCAGATAACTACTATGGATCTATAGCACATAGCCCTTCATCACGTGGTCGCGTCGCGCGGCACGAGGACGAAGTAATCGCGCGCGAACGGTATCGTCCTCGCCCACTCGTATCGCGCCCCACGGGCCGCACAAGCGGCATGAGAACGGTACTATTCGTACGCAATTTGCCCCGTCCTCGTGCCGCCGGCCTTGGAGAGAGACATTTTCATCCGGCATAGCTGATTAGCTGATATATTTACTACTTAGAAAACTGGCTTGTCTCAAGCTTTTAATATCATTAAAAAATACTTATTAAATTACGATAAAAAATTGTTAATGTAAAATTTGGCATTCGTGTCGGGAAGACTGTGCCTCCTCATTTTCGTTATTTGGTTGTACAGATAATATACATCTACACTGGCTGAACTGCATGTCAAAGACGCCGAGGGTAGATGAGGAGGGAAAGGGTAGACATCTTAGCCAAGAGGCTGGCTCATCCAACCTCTTCACAGTCTCCCAGACGAACAATCCCATTTCCGCAAGCTTACCATTTGAGACGAGATCAGGCAAAGATTTACCCGGTTCAACTCATAAGTGCATATATCTGCTATACACCGTGTTCCGTTCTGATATACTTGAACATTCACGAAGAACAATGAATTGAGGTCTGCGTGGCCGAGAGAATTAGCACGCAAGCACGGCGCGATGACAAAGGAGACTCCCACCAATGTGGTCGCTGTGAGTTCAATTCCAGTTCATGCTGGCTTCCTCTCCGGCCGTACGTGAGAAGGTCCGTCAGCAACCTGCGGATGGTCGTGGGTTTTCCCAGGGCACTGCCCAGTTTCGTCCCACCATACTGCTGGCCGCCGTCGTATAAGTGAAATATTCTTCAGTATGGCATAAAACACTCTATCAAATAAATAAAATTAATAAAGCAATAGAAGGTCGGACCCAGTGCCAACGTATTTACAGTGCCCGAAAATGAATACAGAAGGATTACCGAGTTATGGTGCACTCTTTATTTGTTCATGGCTTATGTCTTACAAAAGCATTCAGAATAAAACGCTGACTGAGAAAAATTCACATGAATCCGTTTTTCACTGGTTACGTGTGACCATTTGTCAATTATTACACTGTCGTTGCTGCTCTGGGTTTACTCTCCGTGCTGTAATTGTTCTATTACACTTATTTATTACGTGTATGGGTAAAGTTAATAGATGAGGAAAACCTGGCCGATGAACTGCTGTACCTGGCAAATATTTAGTCATAAAGTAGCGGGTGCTTAATTTGAACACAATCTCATATTAGCGAAAATTTCCATTTTGTTTGGTGAACGTATTAAAGGACCTGGTGTGGTCTTAAAGGGTTAGTGTCCAGAATAGTTGTTTATTCATAATTAGCTCCCCCTGTATACAGTGTTAAAATGAGTGTGAGAATATATTAGAAAAAGTACAGTAATTTGAGTAATATGGCATTAAAATCACTAGATGATGGGGCTGGGTTTATGAATTTTCCCCGCCAACACTCGGTAATCTCCGCCGAATGACGTCACACAAGTCCAACCTGTTCGTGAGTCCAAAAGTTATGAATTGTCAGAGCTTCGCCATTTAGTTCAGTACTTCTCCACGAAATGGTTTGCTGTTCTGCATAAGTTTGTGAAAATAGGTCATCGAAGAACCCTAGAGTTTTTTTACGTTTCTAGACGATTTGGCCCTCGGGAAAACGAGAATTCACGACACAAGACAAAAGGGTTTTTACCCACCAAACACAGCTAAATCTTTGTCGGGTTGGTAGGAGATGAGATAAACAATTCTGGGGGCAGCTAAATTTTAACAGCAGGGAAGAAAAAGTAGGCTTGAAATATATGCATGTAGACTCTGGCGATAAGGATTGGTGGGTGTAAAACAAAATGAATGTCCATTCGTCGTTAGTTTGATCAATCTTCGGGATGCCGGTAAAATGAGAGAAGTAGACACAACCGCATTATGGCTTCCAATGACTGTCACTTTGATACACACTATCCCGTTGGTTGGCCATCTATAACGTCATCCGCTGAGTTTTAAAAGGGCGGCTGGCTAGAGGTCGCCTAGGGGAGTAAATCTATTGTTTTTGGTTGATTGAAAGTCATGAACTCAGAGGCCCTCCTGTTAAACAGGTTGTAATCTTTATACTTTAGGCAAGTAGCTAATACAAGGATACAAATCCTTTAAGGCCACTTCTTTCTTCAGTTATGTTTTGTTTATTTATATATGAAATAATAAATGTTCTGGACAAAAATCGAAAAACGGTATCAGACCCCAGTCACTCTGAAACACCATCTTTGCATTAGACACTGTAGAGAGGGGAATATCACTGCACCACAAATGTAACTTTCTGAAAAATCCTTTAGCTATGCACCTATCAAATAATATATATATATATATATATATATATATATATATATATATATATATATATATATATATATATATATATATATATATATATATATATATATATATATATATATATATACATGCAGAGCGGAAGTGAAAGGCTGAAAGTGACATTTTCTTCTCCTTTAAGCGAGCCTTAAGTCACGAATACACCTTATTACGCGATCGTTGCATTGATTTCAACAGGCTTTGTACTGGGATATTTCTAGGGTGTTTGTCGGGTATGTTTTTCCCTTGTCCATAAGTCAGTTACTGAATCCGTAAGCCCTCTAATGTAGAAGAAGTGACCTAAAGTGTAAGCCTCTTATCTGAACGGCCATCGCCGGGGTTAAGGGTCAGACTCCATTATACAAGACTGTAGTCTGTGCATGTCAGCATGCTCTTAACAAAATGAATCGTATAAAGCCAACGTTTAGTTCGTGGACACTGAGATCTGGTTAGACAACTTCATTGACATGCTCCATGGTTCTCAACGACATGTTTTCCATCAGTTATTTAACCAACACAACCTGGATGGAACTGTCCAAGCGTATCGTGATTGTATCTGGGTATATTTCAGTGTGTGATTCTTAGATACGCTTTAGTGATGCGTACAAATCCATGACCTCCCAGACAAGTTAGGTTCTCACCTTGAAAACACATCACACGGGTTTGTTAATAAATATAAAAAAAGGCTGAAAGAAAAACTCACCAACCTTGACCATTTAACCTGGAAAGACACAAGTACTTTCGTCAGAGTGGAACGACCGGTACGTATTTATTTGACTTGCTATGTGCTGTTCATACAAGAGGCCATCATATATCAAGGTCCAGCCTATACTCTGAAAAAGACTCGTGAAAACACTAAATACTAATAACATGGTTTGGAAAAGAATGCCCAAAATATGTCAAAGGACGTAGGGAAATGACCAGCAGAGAAAGCTGGGAATGACCTGCTGTGAATAGCGATTACCAAGTGACAAAATAATTGTCAAACACAGCCTAGCAAAGTGGGTTTTACCCTATATTTATTAATCACTTATGTGTCTAATCGATACACTGAACAGCTTAGCGTAATAAATAAACAAAGTTACCCCAAAGAAATTCATTTTGACGATTTCTCAAAATTTATAATACATTTGCTTATTTTTTTATGCTAAGTGGATCAGTGGATCAACTAGATTCTGGTCGACGCTCCGAGTCACCGACTCCGTTCTTCATCACAAGACAGTGGACTTCCAGAAAAGTTACAAACAACTAACCAAGCCTGAGATCATCAAAATGAATTACTTTGCTTATTAATCATTTTGTTTATTAGTAGGTGATTCGTTCTATTCAACGTCACACGACTCACACAGCGTTCTATATACGGGAAAATATAATTCCAATGGACCTGGATGGTGCTCGGGCCAGGGTGGGATGCGGCTAGTTGTTTAGCTCTAGATATGTCAACACACAACATATATATTCCAAAGCGAATATGGTCTGCAAGATTTCGTAAGAGTTCGTAAGAGTTCGCAAAGGTAACCAGATTTGAAACTGTCTCGGATGATAAGGACTCATTTCTTGAAAATATATCTGAGAAAAACACATTTCTCCACAACGAAAGGTGACCTGATGACTTTCTGTGAAGTGTCTTGTTAAACAAGTCAGATTAATAAATCATTTAGTTTGGTCCAAGTTTGACTCATGAGTCATTGAAGTGTCATGCCGAAGACACCAGACATGACACTCGACCCAGTCACATTATACTGACACCGGACCAATCAGTCCTGTTTCCTTGCTCTAACTTCTCAGTACGGAGCGCCAAGCGAGGCTGCAAAAATACCATTTATTAAAGTCTTTGGTATGACCCGAACCAGGTTTGATCGGGGTTTCCCAACTTCGACGGGGACGCTCTGACCATTAGGCCACCGACGCGGTCAGATCGATATGATTTATTTGATTTATTTATTTATGCGAATGATGTTTTACAACGTACTCAAGAATATTTCACTTATACGACGACAGCCAGCATTATGGTGGGAGGAAATCGTACAGAGCCGGAGGGAAACCCACGGCCATCTGTAGGTTGTTTGCAGACCTTCCCACGGACGACCAGAGAGGAAGACGCAGCGACCGCATTGGTGAGAGGCTCCTGGGTCAATGCGCCTCGCTGGCGAGGCCTATATGAGAACAAACATTTAATAACATAATACTGCAAATATATAATACAAGTACTGTGTACATGTATACGCATAGTTAACAGTTTAAAAAAAGAATACATCTACCCAGCAAACAGGTAATTCTACGTGCCGTTCTTTTAAAGTATATATGCGCGGGTGCTAGTTCCAGTGTTAATTTTCAACAGCTAATATGACTCTATTATCCACGGAATCCGTATATCTTTAGTCGTTGTAAAATTGTGCAAAACGTCGACGTCAACTTCATTGTAGTTCCCCCTGACAAGAGTTGTGTCCATTTTAAAGGAAATCATGACAGAGAGTTTGCTACACAGAGCTACTGAATTCATTTGAATAAAGCAATCATCTAAGAAAGGTGTTTACGAAATCCTTTCCAGGACAAATACCTCGAGCCGGTATGACAAGTGACAGTTAGTTACTTGTTAGTCATTCCTGTATACCTTAAATACCTGCATAATAGGATACGGAATGACTGCATATTTATGAAATTTCGACCACTACAGAGGGCTTCGATCACAATTGTTATCAGTGTAGTGGTCAGCACATTTAAGGAGCTTTTCATTAAATTCTGTTCATGCCCAGGTCAACAAGTTTGTCCAATTCACCATAAATTTATCTAATTCAACAGCGTTTATTTATTTAGTTCATTGTTTTGCGCCATACTCACTTATATTCGATGAAGTTCAGATTTGTGGCTGGAATTACCGGAGTGCCCGGCGTAAACCACGGACCTTCGGTAAATTTCAGACGAACTTTCCGACATGTGACATATAGATTTGCATCCCATAAATGGCCTTCACCGAACGTTAGACTGCACAAGCGGCCACACGAGCGTCATCAACCACTTATCGTCACCATGCACCCCATAAGCTGTGACAGGTGGGGAATTTACAAATTCCCTGTCCAAGTCAGGTTTTGAATCCGCATCTCGTGTTTTCGGCGGTTGATTCGACGTCATTGGCTACATTACAAGAGTCTGGGCATATATGTACATCTGAATAAGCACTGTAGTCTGTGGTGTTGGAGCTGAATTTGGACTTTCAACCTTATTCGTCAATAAGTAATTTTTTTCGCAAAAAAAGATCCAATAAACCAGGCGGTCAGCGAAGGGCTATAAACATATTTTTAATTGTTTACCATGAATGTCGAAATCTGCTCTCAGGATACAATGAATTTAATATGACATTTTTATTATAAAATTTTACTTGTGAATCAGGAATGTAACCGTGGACTGGTGTTTAGACGGCTTTTAACCTTTGTAAATCCTGATTTCAATCTGAGCTAATATAACAGTCTTTACTGGTATCATCTCATCATCTAAACAGCACAAGACGTTGTAAAGGTTAGACTTTTGTGTGCCTAAGGGAGTGGTTTCAAAAGGCCTCGAACAAATTATTTATCTTACCTGAAGTCTGAGTAACCAACATGATAGCGAGCTCAAGGTCTTAAGGTTGTCATATGTTTTTGACTGCTTGTTTCATTGCTTAAGGCTTTAACGTCGCCACCGTCATTACTTCATTCTTTGAGTCTTCTTGAAGCCGACTGGTTCCAATGGGGTCATAAGCGGGACTAAGCTTGCACTGACCATTGCTCTCTTACAACGTATGAGTACAACGTCACCATTCGGCCCCTAAAACGTCTTCGCAGAAGCATGACAACAACTGTAAATCTTAAGCTCGATTCACCTGGGCCAGGAAACGTTTGCTGTCATAAGACTTCAACACTATGACCTCAGGCCTACCCTTTGATGTCTGACTTGTACTGATTCATCTTCGATAATCAGGGTTTTTGAATTATTCATCATCATAAGTAAACATGTAATTTTATAGCCGCCTCACTTAGTGCATATGTATGTACACAAAAGCGAGGCCAAAATTTCCATTCTATTGCCTTACTTCAAATATTAGCTTAACTACTGTATAAGCAGACTTATCACACAGATTCCATACCCGATGAGCCAATAACCAAAAACCAGCTATGCTGAATTTTTAGCACGCGGTTTGTTACACACCTCTTGAAGGTCAGTGGTTTTCTCCGGGCACACCGGTTTGTTACGCACTTCTTGAAGGCCAGTGGTTTTCTCCGGGCACACCGGTTTCCTCCCTCCATAATCCTGCCGGCCGTTGTATAGGTGAAAGATGAAGTCCTTAATAACCAACATCATGACGACCGGAAAATTTCATTATATTTAATTCTTGAATTTAATTTTGGGGTCGAGGTACCGAGGTAGACGGAGTTCCCGGGGTAAACCAACGACCTCCGCCAGGCACCTGGCAAACGCCCTTAAAGCCGCGGAGAAACAGCACGAGTTGGATTCGAACATGCGACTTCACTGGGCATGAGCTTACAGCGAGCCAGAGCTTTACAATCAAGAATCTGAGGAAGCAAAATATAAATTTGTTTATATCATTGTTGATTTACGTCTTGCTCAAGAATTTTTCACTTACACGATGGCAGCCATTGCTATGAGTGGACAAAACCGTTGGACACTGGTAAGTTACTGACGAACTTTCTCACGTATTGCGTACAGATATGTACACTGTATTTGTGGAACACACGTGGTCTTCCACGAACGTTAGACCGCCCAAAGCGTCGTTAATCACGTGCCTAAGGGAGTGCTTTCAGAAGGCCTCGAACAAATTGCTTATCACACATCTACCTGAAGTCTGCGTAACCAACATGATAGCGAGCTCAAGGTCTTAAGGTTGTCATATGTTTTTGACTGCTTGTTTGATTGTTTGAGGCAAGACACCACGGATGTTGAGAGCTCGGGAATGTACAGATTCCCCAAGGCCGTGCTTGATCCGCATCTATAAAGAGTCCTAGCGATTGACTCCAGCAAAATATCATAAAAACTACTGTATAGCTTATGGGCAAAAAAGCTGTCGTCAGATGTCATATTCAGGAAAATAAGTTTAACCGGCGTAAAGAACCAAGTTAATGGATGAATAAACAAAACGTGGCTAGTATGTCGACGAAATCCACCAGATCACTTCACAAATAATAATCCATATTTTACGCCTTTCCTTGGAATGATCTGAAATTCTACAACTTAATTTGGTTATCGGGCATTCACACACCAATTTTGAAAAGAGCAACAACCCTGCGTATAGCATCCTATAGTAGATTCTTGTTCTAACAGAAGTTTGCTTATCCCATACATGGTCGTTCTGCTGGCGCAGGTAGTAAAATCAAAGGAGGCTTATTTGAAAAGGTTGCATTGAATGAAACAAGCTGAACAAACGTAGATTATATGGAAGCTGGCAAAGGGGCCACACGACGTCGTCACATCAAGCCTGAAATTTTGACAACCTACACGGAGACATACATTTCAAACTGATGGCCACAGTTGGTACTACAATTTGAAGCTGAAGGAAACCACGTTGTATTCTCACAGAAACATAACTCGGATCAGTTTTATTAAACTGCTTGCCTCATAAGAAGATGTTAAATGAATAAAACATGGTCGTCTGGAAAATTTGAGACAATAAGAAACTTTCCGACCTGCAATAATGTAAAGTACGGTAATATATTACCCATGTGCTGACGACCTATACAGTCGTCATTGAACGGGGGAAAATGTTACGCCATTTGTTTGCAGAAAAGCCCTATTCAGTATTGTCAATAATGTTTACCCTGTAAGAAAATATACGACCCAGACAGGCACCCAACTAGATATACAAATGTTTCTAAACGGTGTTACTGGTACAAATATAAACGAAGACCATACATTTGAGGCATAATTTACCCGCAGGGTATTGTTTGCATGATTTTTGACTTTCAGTCTGTATCACCGATTAAAATGTTTAATTGAAATTCAAATCAAACACCACGACAGGTCTTTCGTTGGGACTGTTTATTGTTAGCAGAATGTATTACAAGACGATCTCCCCCAAAACAAGAGTTCGAATGCTATAACTAAATGAGCTGTCATGAACTGAAAGCCTTTACTCTTAGCCAATGTTGACGTAAACCTGAAATAAGAACATCTTTAAACAGTGCTAGAGTTCAATATATGACATCAGTAAGTAAGATATACGGGTAAAATGTATACAGGGTTACTTTACAGTGTGTGATGAAAATTTAATTACCGGTATGTGTATATATATATATATATATATATATATATATATATATATATATATATATATATATATATATATATATATATATATATATATATTTTGGATTAATTATCATACAGGTTCCTCAGTAAGGCCAGCTTTATGAACGGAAGAAACCGGAGTAAGATATCGGTCTTGGCCGGATTTCTCACAAATTTCTTGACTTAAAGCAGAAAGAGTTCGATTCAAACATACGAACTCGCCGAAAGGTCTGATAGTCGTAGCGAACAGGTATTTTCACCATGTGAGTGTACATCTCCGCCTCAGCTAAAAGCCTTATGCATTATGCAAGTCTTCCACTGCAGGCAAAGAGACAATATTCTGTATTTGTGTTGTATTGCGTGAAGAATCGTATCAAAAATTCCAGAATCCGGCTTCAGTATTTTTGGTACTTGTGCGAAGGCCGCACCTTTTCATCAAAATCTTGCCAGATTAGGTTAAAAATAATTCCTGGGCCGAGATTCAGTTAGAGTTCACAACTAGAGGTACTAGATTGGTACTTGTCCCAAAGCCAAGTTGTTCACAAACTTTCATCAAAATCCCTGTGTGACAATGGTGAAGATTCACTTAAAAATCCGTGGACGCGAATCCATATCATAACCAAACGGTAATGGATTTGTGTTTGGTAAAGCTGTGCACAAAATGTCACCCAAATCGACCAAAGGCTTTTTCCATGGATTTTCCCGCAAACAGACTGGCAGAAGCATACTCAAGACAATGCACTATATTCCCTCACTTTTCTAGCCCTATTTCCACATAATATACCCAACCGCCTTCACCCAGCACATTTTATGGCACATGAAGCTGACAAAATAAGCATTTTTGTGACTTTGCAATGATTCCATATAATTGGTTATCTGTATAGTAAGACGAATGCATATCTGCAAAAGTTTGAGCTGAAAAGATGGAAATGCTGACTAGCAAACACTGAAAAACTGGATTCGAACTCAAGTTGTACAACAATTATACACACCTTCTTCATGACGACCTCAAACTCGACAAAGGTTACCAGCTTGTCCCCTAAAACCAGATGTGTATTTGTAGAAACAGGAACAATGGCAGCAATTAAAATCTAAATGAAGATCTATGCTTGACAAGACAGGTTGTGACAATATAGAAAACACGATCAAACAAAACGAAAAACCTCTAGAAAATAACAATTATTGTTCATTTTTAGGTTGACATACACAAAAATACGTGTGAGCAGCATATGTATTACAGCAAAACAGAAAACAAGTCTACACAATTTGGGACAGCGCGTTATTTATTTATCTATTTGTTTATTTGACTGGTGTTTTACGTCGTACTCTAATACGACGGGGGCCAGCGTCATGGTGAGGGGAAACCAAACAGAGCGTGGGGGAAACCCACGACCATCCAAGGGCGCGTAGACGTATCTGGCAAGCATTCCCACGTACAAAAATTGCAAACTGCATGGATGAGATCCTTACTGATACGGAAGCACCATAAAAACACAGTCCCCATATTCCGATGATTAACGTACATAGAGTATAATAAGAGATTATCGGAGTAATCTATTGACTCTTGACTATGTGGAACTCACGCTTTGAAGCATCGCCGTTGCCGTCAAACTTATTAAACAGCTCGACATAGTCGTCCACGGAGAGCATACCATTCCCACTTGTATCGAAGAAGTTGAAAATAACATTGGCCTGTACCCCTGTGTCACCGTACTTCTGCATCCAGCTTTTCATAAACTCCTCCTTCTCTATATCACTGTGGGGATCTGAATGTAGACAAATAAACACAAGTATCATACTTGTCTAATTTCCTATCCAGTTATTCACAAACTCTATTTTCCGTTTAGGGCCTGGATACATATTAAAAACACAAATATCCGTTTGGACTGAAATCCACATCCAGTTATTCACAAACTCTATTTTCCGTTTAGGATCTGAATACATATTTTAAAAAAAACCCCACAAATATCTATGGCATGTATGGTTCTGAACTTCACATCCATTTCTTCACAAACCCTCCCTTCTTCAGATCACCGCGGGGATCTGAATACAGACACGTAACCTTTGTTCTGAACTCCCCATGTAATTATTCACAATCCCTCCTTTTCCATGTCACGCATTATTTAAATCTGAATACAGGTTGATCAACACAAATGTCACCTTGGTCTGAAATCTCCATTCAGCTATTCATCAACTCTTTCTTTTCCATACTGCAATAACAATCCGATATTTCTCTAGTACGCATGGGGTTTAAAGAAAAATCAAACGAAATGACAATCCGATGTTTCTTGAGTACGGCGTTAAGCAACAATTAAATAAAATGACAACACAATAACAAAATGACAACACAATGACAAAATAACAACACAATGACAAAATGGCAACACAATGACAAACACAAAATGGCAACACAATGACAAAATGACAACTCAGTGACAAACACAAAATGACAACACAATAACAAGTAGAAAACAGGTATTATCGCATGTTTACCCTTGATTTTTGCATATGTAGTATGTTGGATGTCTACAAAGCAGAATTTATTTATTTTTTTATTTCATTGGTGTTTTACGCCGTACTCAAGAATATTTCGCTTATACGACCGTGGCTCATGTTGGAAAATATGTTTAGTGACATATATCTCATGTAGAGACCTACTTCATTATGATATACTAGTTGGCTTCTCCATGTTTTCTTAGTGAAGGCGAGTCTTTGGCGTGTCGTTAAAAACATATGGTAAAAATAGTTAAAATGTTGACATTTTTCTATCAAACCGCAAATCGGCCCTCGGCCGAGTTTTGTATTTATCTGACCATGAATGTCAATGTCCGGTGAATATATAACGTCAAAAAAGTTTTATTTGTTGTCCCAGGAATAGAATTGCACGCATGAGAGCTTTGTCTGCGAGCTGATTTTGATGCTAAAAATGTTAGTGAAATGACGCCTATCACTGAGTATGCATGGAAATGTACGTGTCACACGCTCCGCGAAGCATAACACATATTTCCGCAGTGTGGTTTGTTTGAAACGACATCTACATGTGAAATAAGTTTGATAGTTTGGTAATGCGTGTAATCCTATGAAGACAGGCCCAATAATGCTGGAATAAGATTAATGACTGTGATAATGGCATTGAAATAGCGGAATAATAACGATTATAAAATAGGGCCAATGTAACGATATTGTAATATGCCCAACACCAATGTCGCTGTCTACATCTAGAGTTAAACTCAAAAGATGCGATTCGGACTGATTCCGGTGTTGTAATAACGTCATCTGTTTCATGCGCATCATATAGCGCAGTAAGAAAACTCAACTTCTGGAGATATCTTAGATATTACTCAGAGTTTTAGGAAATTGTCTGAAATACTTTAAAGCGGTCAGGTGTGAATATTTACAAGAAAGTTTAGGAATTAAAAAAAAAGTACTTATGCAGTTTTGTAACAGTGAAGCCTGGTCGAAAGGACACGTTAGCGACAAATACTGAGAAGAAAACCGTAGATAATGTACGTATAGGACCTACAATACTTCGATACAATTGTCATTATTTTACTCAACACCTTAATTCATCCAACAATCTAATCAGACATATTTGTAAGTGATTTACCGTGTCCAAGGTGCTGTAAGAAGGCGCCGATATCGTGAAGAGTAAGGAGTCCATTATGGTTAATGTCCATATCATGGAACATGGCCACCAGCTTGGCGTGCTCACTGGTGAAGCTGGAAAGACAAAAACCAGACAAGAATTTAGACACTCATATCTGCTTTTGAGTGAATGGCTTATTTGTTTGTTGTTTTGCATCATATCATCATTGTATTTCAACAGACACCGACCGCAACTTATAAAGTAGGGGTCAGTTTTATGGGTAGAGGAAACCACGCAGAGGCCGACAGACTCCCTCAGCCACAGGTGCATGACAAATCTCCTGGATTCGAACACCCTACTTCATCGGGCAGTTAAGGCAGATGAATGTTTTACAAAATCTTCCCCCTCCAGGACACATTGTGCTTTCACGCTAAATGTGTTTAATAAGAAGCGAATAAAATCTTTCTTTTTTTCATTTTCAAAACAGAAGAATATACCTATCATACAGTTTAGGTTTAATTCAAATACCGGTGTGTGGGAAGGCCTGCAAGCAACCTGAGGATGCTTGTGGGTTTCCCCCAGGCTCTGCCCACTTTTCTCCCAGCATAATGCTGACGTAGTATAAGTGAACTATTCTTGAGTACGGCGTAAAACACCAATCAAATAAATAAATAATTCAAATACACATGGTATCAATAATTTATATAATAATAATGTCGAGATTTACCTGAAACAGCCAGCGACTAACACACACAACACAGCGACAGACAACATGATCCGTTCTGGAAAAATCAACATCAAGCCAACGATCAGCGTATAAAAATCAAAGCGTATAAGAGTCAAAAAGTGGGAAAAGGAGGTAAAGCTCCGATCGTATGGAATCGTTTTGGGCGCTGCCAGCAGTGACACAGTTTCATGACATGAGTCAAAACTGTATGACATCGGGAGGTTTAGATTTCCTGTAACAAAGTCACTACAAGTAACAAAGTCACTACGAGTAACAAAGTCACTACAAGTAACAAAGTCACTACAAGTAACAAAGTCACTACAAGTAACAAAGTCACTACAAGTAACAAAGGTGGATGTATTGAGATCGTTTGACCCTCGCTGTTTGTTGTCATTGTATTTTTAACCATTTAGCTACCCTAAGAGGAATTCACGTTGAAAGTGTAGGATGGTATTTCC
This sequence comes from Liolophura sinensis, assembly GCF_032854445.1. NCBI lineage: Eukaryota > Metazoa > Mollusca > Polyplacophora > Chitonida > Chitonidae > Liolophura > Liolophura sinensis. Next base: position 12,449,989 of record NC_088306.1, read on the forward strand.
TTTATGGCTATAATGATTGAATTCTACTGAGGTGAAATTGTGCAAGTCTGCACCAGTCCTAACCTTACCAAAAACTGAACAGGGCTGCACAAAAGAATGTACGTTCAGGATTAACGGTTAAATGGATTAATATATCAGCTACCTGTGTAAGTTCATATGAGTTTTTTTCTCTGTACGCAAATGAATAAATGGTTAGTGGAGATATCTGGGCGTCTATCCGCAACAACAACCACTTAAAAAAGTGTGAACAAAGTTGCAGTAAAATAGCGCCATGCTTTAACGGAGAAGAAAACATAAAAATGAACCCAAAATCAGATTAAAGAGCCTCAAAACTTATTTGCAAATATGGTCTCTAATAATAATTTTCGATTTTTCTTTCAGGAGAAACGGGTACTTGAAAATATCTTTGTATATTCGGGCCACCTTTTGGTATTTATCGTCCTTGCAAAATAATGTCCCAAATAAGGATGTGATGCAAACACATGGATTTAATCCGAATTATGATAATATTTATGGATTTATTAAAAATATAAATATGATCAAAATCCAGGTTAAACAAAATTGTTAGTTGCAAAGATAAAATTCTAGTACTAATATATTTAATAAACATATATTACATCTTCATTTATAACATTATTGGGCAAAAGTTATATATATATCAAAGGGTGGTCCAAATACCCACAATACAATTTTTTTCAAGTGTCCATTTCTAAAGAAAAATCGATAAAAATATTGAAGATCACATTTACCCTCTACCTTCTCCCAATCTCTCATCTGAACTTTTTGTATATCTTACGTTTTTCCCGCCTTTAAACCAAGTCTAGCATCAAAAGTCAGTGACATTTTATGTATGCCAATATGCTGGAGCGAAATAGTTCTCAGTCGGTTTCGTCCACCGATAAAACTAATTACTATCGTAGAAGAAAAACATTCGTGAATAAGGCGTTAAACAACTATCAGTCCGTCATTTAAACCTCTAACCTTGCTGGAAAACAGACTGACAAAATTGCGAGATAATGCAACTGGATATTTTTCCTTACCTTCCAAGTTATTAATGATTACTGGCACAGAATGTACACCGTCCTTGACGACACTTTTGTTGCTACAGGTCCAGCTGTTGTTTTCGAAGGTCAAAAGTTTGGTCGAAAGTTGTCGTGATCTGTGTCAAGATAAGGACAGCAATCTCTGTGAGCTACGATTGGACAAATGGGGCGATGCGCTCCCCAGATTAAACCGGTCCAAGCTTAGTTATTCACGTTAACGTCATATGTCAAACCCTTGGGTTAGTTTACAAGTCGGGTTAAGTGTTCCATTCCTTGCTCATTGCGGTGTTGAAACCAGAGATAAGCACTCTATACACAGCAATACCTTCTGAGTAAATCAAAACTGTACATTATAGGTAAATGTCCATGGGAGATATTCTTCTGGGTGCGGTTTCACAAAACTTGCTAAGTTAGATATTGTTTCACCTGAGTGCAACAAGTCAAACTCTTCATTAATATTGTATTATTTTGTTCAACCAAAACAGTTTGGTTTAAACGAAAAAAAAACTTGGAAACAAAAGAAGCTGCGTGAAACCGGGTCCTGAACACATGGAGTTTATTTTTGGAAATTTCTTGTTCACCTATACCGAATATAAAAATTACAGCATGGAGAGTAAAACTAGAGCAGAGACGATAGTGTGATAGACGTACGGCACAGAGTAAAACCAGAGCAGAAACGATAATGTGATACATAGTTGGTAAATGCTCACACAAGACATTTTTGTCGGAATAACCTAAATAATTGAATGAATAAGGAATGAGGCTTAAGGTCACAAGCAGCTAGCAATGAAGGGTAAAGTCTTTAGGATAGCAACGTGTACGTGATTATAGGAGCAGCTAGCAATGAAGGGTAAAGTCTTTAGGATAGCAACGTGCACATGATTATAGGAGCAGCTAGCAATGAAGGGTAAAGTCTTTAGAATAGTAACGTGTACTTGTTTATAGGAGCAGCTAGCAATGAAGGGTAAAGTCTTTAGGATAGTAACGTGTACGTGATTATAGGAGCAGCTAGCAATGAAGGGTAACGTCTTTAGGATAGCAACGTGCACATGATTATGGGAGCAGCTAGCAATGAAGGGTAAAGTATTTAGGATAGTCACGTGTACGTGATTATAGGAGCAGCTAGCAATGAAGGGTAACGTCTTTAGGATAGCAACGTGTACGTGATTATGGGAGCAGCTAGTAATGAAGGGTAAAGTCTTTAAGATAGCAACGTGTACGTGATTATAGGAGCAGCTAGCAATGAAAGGTAAAGTCTTTAGGATAGCCACGTGTACGTGATTATCGGAGCAGCTAGCAATGAAGGGTAACGTCTTTAGGTTAGCAACGTGTACGTGATTATAGGAGCAGCTAGCAATGAAGGGTAACGTCTTTAGGACAGCAACGTGTACGTGATGATAGGAGCAGCTAGCAATGAAAGGTAAAGTCTTTAGGATAGCAAGGGTGCGTGATTATAAGAGCAGCTAGCAATAAAGGGTAACGTCTTTAGCATAGTAACGATTATAGGAGCAGCTAGCAATGAAAGGTAAAGTCTTTAGGATAGTCACGTGTACGTGATTATAGGAGCAGCTAGCAATGAAGGTTAACGTCTTTAGGACAGCAACGTGTACGTGATTATGGGAGCAGCTAGCAATGAAGGGTAAAGTCTTTAGGATAGCAAGGGTACGTGATTATAGGAGCAGCTAGTAATGAAGGGGTAACGTCTTTGCATAGCTACATGTATGTAACTACCGAAGCAAGCCGTACTGAAGTGATAACGTTTTTGGAATAGTAAGTTGTACAAAAGTTTATCAGCACTGAAGGGATAACGTCCCTGAGATGGTAATTTGTGCCTATTTTGCTTGAATTAAATATTCAAATTTCTGGATTGTAAGATAGGCATTATAAGCCATATTTGATAATATACGTCTTCCATAACCTCAATAGGCCAATATTTTTTCCTTTACCACTTGCTTATCTTATGAATTGCGTGTAAATAGCTGATGACGCCTCTCATTTAAAATGGCGGATTTCCCCAATTCCACCAGAAATGGATTAAATTTTTGTAGTGTATAATTCGGTGATTGTGTCTGCTTTCATATTGTAGCTGACCGACTTACGTGTCGCTCATATAAACCTATGCTATCACAATACTCATGTCTTCACAATGAACAAATGCGTCTGCTATAGTTGCAATGCTTTGTGTCTCTTGGCACAACATATACGTCTGATAAATAGGGTGAGTTTGTCATTGATGTATGTAGGACACATGGGCGATACTAAATGTTGAACGAGCAGTTTTTTTTAATGATGTATAAAGGGAAAGTATGGACATTCAGTTTATGTTTCAATCGGATGATTCAAATGAATTATCGAATAATAAATAGTTTATGTCATGGAAAAAACTTGGTAGTATTCCAAACCCCGGTGCTATTTTGTATTTTTTTAAACCTCAGGCATTTTCTATATATACACATAAAAGCTTTTTTATTGTAAGCTTCTACTCACGTAAATTGCATACACAATGTCTCCATTTTTCCCATCTGTAATACCATGGGCATTGCACGCACCTGCCAACAGAATAATGGAAATGTAAGAAACCGTTACATTAGAAATGGGTCACCATTATAAGCTGCAGGCAAACTTGTACCGTACAACATAAAAACTTAAAGGATACAAGACACCTTTGCTTTATATTTCTTAACACGGTGTATAGTGTGTGGTTTAACATATAAAATTACCAAAAAGCATCTCGTCTTTCTTCTTGGGGTGTAAAAATTATGGAAGCCAAATGCGACCATGCTTTCATCTATACATTTTCCCTCTAACTGGAAAGGCGATTTAAACGACAGTTTTAGTCGAGATTCATTCCAGATTAATTCGAAAAAGCGACACTCTGACGAGATTTTAACGAGACACCGTCGAGATTCAGTCTTGAATCTCTTGTAAATCTCTTTGGCTTTGGCGACTAAAACTCGCGCCTCTGCTCTAGTTCGCCTGTTCGTTCACTTCTCGACCAGATCTCTTCTGAATAAGTTGATCTCGCGTTCGCAGTATGTTCATCGATGTCATTTCCAAATATTTCGACTCTTGACTCGAAATAAAACTAAGGGGTTATTAAGAATAAAGATATGGTTCAAAAAATGAAAAAAAGAAAGTTTTGTTCTAAATTTTTTTTGTCATACCTTTCTTCATTTGTATTAAAACCATATTCTTCCTTTATATTGCCTTTACATGTATCCTTTTACTTTATTTATGCTTTCTACCTTATGTTGTATGGAAGAGATACATGTAAACAAAACTTTGTTTCTGCTTCTTTTTATGCAGAGCGTCTTATTTGTATCGCCCTCTGTGAGTAGCTTTGTATGGAGAGAGATACGCATGCATAGCGCTTTATTTCTATCGCCCTCTGTGAGTTGCGTTGCAAGGAGTTTTGTGGGGAGCTTTATTTCTGTCAACTTCTGTGTATAATGCATACAGAGATAGACAGAACTCGATCCACTTAATATATCGTATGTTTCATCTGAACTAGACTGCTGTGTAAACTAGGCGATAGGCTTAACACTTGGGAGATTGCGGATATGTCGATGACTGCCGATGTAGCTGACGAATCGTCTACTGAGTGTTCCTGCTCACTTGAGCAGTGCTCACAGGGACGCTCAGTCGTTCAGAGTAGGACGGCTTGACAGGACCGGATACCCTGAGTCTTGTTCAGTCGCGGCTTGGGTATAAACTGATCAGTTGTCTGATGCACTCGACGAACTTTTCATTCATCGACTTTATACCGGTTGAAGACGTCAAGCCCGACTTTTCAATGAACACATATCTACACACTTTAACAAAAAGAATCACCTAGCGTTGATAACGTTTGGATTGCTTTCTCTGGAGATTTTGTTACAATCACCGGTGACTTCGACATCTAGCGCGGTGCCTATGTGACAACACCACCCCTGTGTTTTTCACACAAGCCTGTTTCATTATCTGCTGTATTATGAGATGGATATGTATAGCGGATTAATCCTATGCTTTCTGCTCGGAGCTGGCAACGTTTACGGTGTGAGCGAGTCAAGACTACATCTAGATGGTAAGTATCCGGTTCTGTTGACTTACTGTATAATTACTTTCACAATTCCGAATTTTTAGTTGGAGTTATTAAAACGTTTGTGTAGTATCCCGACAACAATGAAAATAGTCCCGTATATAGTTCCGATGTCTGCGCATCGTTAAAGGCGCTCCCATTTAGGAATATTCGCAAAGCACTCTTCAGGTCTAGCCCTTGCTCGCACTTGAAAACCCGGAAGTTTGATTATTTATTTATTTATTTATTTATTTGATTGGTGTTTTACGCCGTACTCAAGAATATTACACTTATACGACGGCGGCCAGCATTATAGTGAGGGGAAACCCACGACCATCCGCGGGTTGCTGTCAGACCTTCCCACGTACGACCGGAGAGGAAGCCAGCATGAGCTGGACTTGAACTTACAGCGACCGCATTGGTGAGAGACTCCTGGTTCATTACGCTGCGCTAGCGCGGTAGCCAAATGAACCACGGAGGCCCCACCGGAAGTTTGATAGTTTCTTATTTACATCGGAGTTGCGATGGCAATGGCATACATTTTTCATATCTCTATGATATTTTGAATTAAGTGAACCATTCACAAATCGCATACATTAGTCAAAATAAAATAAGATCCTACCTGAAGAGTTCGCTTCGACAGCCTGACAATCTGGTTCATTCCGTTGTTACTTTATAGAATGCAAAACAGATTTGTTTGTTTGTAGCATGACATTGCTTTACACATTGTTCCATCATATCATACACGGCAGTGGCCACTTCTAATTGTACCGTCCGAAAGCTTACGTATTTACAACACTAGAGCACCATAAATAAGACACCAGATTTTTTGTGCTAACCCTCTGGAGCACGATAAATAAGATACCAGGATTGTCTCTGTAAGCAGCTGTCTAGAAAAGATAATCAACATAAATATAACAAATTTGGACATGCACGTCAGTATGTACATTCCATTCTTCATCTTTATGTGCAGGTGTACTCTTTAAATGTGTACCAAATTGTGTGTATATGGTGTATAATTTTCTTACATGGCGAGCAACACAAAAACATGCAAAAAAAAACTGGTACATCTTTGCTTTTGGGAAGTATTCTACATTGGAGAAAAGCAGGTGAAAAATAATACATCAAACAAGAAATATCCATTAGACTATTCGGTTTGTACATGATGCGCCGACACGAGCAAAGGGAACTTTTTGGAAACCTAGGACAGCTTATAACGGTTTCGGAACGAGGGCTGGCAGGAATATGTTCAGGGCTTATAATCCGAGGTCCATTGATATCACAGAATGGGTTATGATGACTATGGATAGAGAGAAAACAAAAGAAAACACAAACCGAACATATTCAACACTCTCTATACTTTACCCGTAATGATTTCCATGCTTTTGTATTTCGAATAGCATATTATGTAGTCTTTGTTACTAAAAAATATGTATATGTCTACCGTGTGAATCCTTCGAAATAGAAAATAAATAAATAAATAAGTTAAATTAATAAATAATGGTAGTAATTTCATCAACTTTCACTTGGATTTATCCTCAACTGGCTCAGTGAAACAGCTAACGCGGTAATGCATTGTATGGGAGTAATCTTGAAACCGCATAATTGTGGAGGGAGGATGGTGGTGGTGGTGGTGGTGGGGGGGGGGGGGATCACTGTGATCTTTCGTGTACCCCTAACAAAGGGGGGTTTTTGTGATGACCTCGAGCTACATGCTACCGCATTAATAAGTAACTGTATCTGTGTTTGTTGGCCATTGTTTGTCTTCTGTACAGCTGGGTCGGGTATCCGTTATACCCTCAATTAATGTACACCCTTTCGTTTATTTATCCCCGAAGGTAGAGAACAATGTGGGTATGGAAACTCGGACCTGTTGACCTTTGCTATGATCTAGCTATTAAAAGATAACCAGATGAGTTTTAGACACAAGTGTTCTTAAGGTCGATGAGTATTTCCTTCGGGAAACTGGGTCTTTGGGTAAATTACTTCAGACGAAAATAAATCGTGTGTCATTTTAGCTTAATGAGGACACGTATCTGCTACAGAAGCAGGATAAACACACACAAATATTCGTAGACTTATGCAGAACATATTGCATATTGTAACTGATTCGGTGTTTGTTTTCTAAATTTTTACACACGCACTTTTCTCCAATACTCATCGGTTACACGTGGAGCTGTCTGCTATTACCTAACGTGGGAAGTTACGATGCTGTTTCCACGGTACAATTACTAGTTACTAAATGACTTGCAACAATATTATCATGTTTTACGCGTATGCAGTTTTGCAGTGATCTCATAGCTGCTCTAAGTCAATCATCATTACACTCTTTGGTAACGTGACTAGAGTGCTGGAGGTGAAAACAAAGCGAAATAAACCCAGATGAGATTGGCACTTTAATAACAGATTTTCGCATAAAAGATGAAAAATATAGCTTTTAGGTTTCAGATTCTTTGTGGAAAGTAACCAGAATGTATCTAGCTATCAGATGTCATGGTGTCAATGACCTGTAGTTCTTTAAACTTTAGCAATGGGCAAATATCGGCATTTCGCCCTTTTAGCTCTGTGTTATTTATCACCTGTTGCTCTTTGCCAGGAACCCAGGAGCTCGAAACTAAGAATTGTAGTCATCGATGTAATACCGCATAGAAAACGGAAAGTTGTATTTATCTTGACCACTATTAAAATTGATTACAAAGTTTTTGGTTACTACTGGTTAATGCGTAGTAGCATCTTCGTGACAACTGCCTCCACCCACGTCAACTTCCCATACCCATGACAACTTCCTTACATTACCCAAGGCGACTGCTGACACCCACGGTAACTTCCTACACCCATGGTAAATGTCTACATCCATGGTAAATGTCTACATCCATGGCAATTACATGGCAATATCACACAACCACTGATCTTCCCACATTCATGGCAACGTTACACTGCAACTACAACTATACCCACGGATGTCAACGAAATTCCAAACATACAGGACAATTCAGCTATTTGTTACATTGAGATGTGGTATGATTTTTCCTCCACGTGGCGTGTATCAGTATATTATGATTAAACAAATACATAAAAGCTACCTGAAATGGAATTATGCATAATACATAACACTGGCAATTGGTGTTGAACATACATGTATAAACACCCGGAGGGAAATGTGCAAAACAAAGCTGTCCTTTTACAGAAGACAATCGCTAACCTTCATCAGGTTATGATGCTATCAAAGTGACAAACAGTAGCTGCAATACGTTGTGTTTGTGCGAGGTCTTAATGGACTGTGATATCTCTGAGCGACCTCAACATTGCTTTGAAGTAGTCTCAATATTTAATTAGGGTATTTGCTTAATATAATTGCATATTGATTATGTATGAACATCAACCATTCATCATTATTCTTATAAAATACGTACTTGGAGAATGAAGTCATATCAATTGCTATTTTTTCATTATATTGTACCGAGAGTATGTGTACATTTCTAGCTTATCTGTGAGAACGACAGAAAGTTTTAGAGCCCCGAGGAAGTACAAAATAATCATACCGCTGGGAGGCTCGTAAAAATTCTGTACTGACCCAATACAAAGGCCTTATCTCACTCTAATGGATAAAATAAATATAAAATCACTAAAACCGTTTTTATCAGTCCACCGTTTATTGTCACATTCTGCTGCCATTCTGTCTTGTACTGCAGCAAAGCGAAGTACTGATTTTGATTGGCTAAAATTATTTCACAGTTACTATCATGTTGTATCACACACTCTTAGAAGTGGCTATCATAGTCCTTGGACTACGTGATTGAATCTATTTGATTTATTTATCTTATTAGTGTTTTCACGCCGAACTCAAGAATATTTCACTTATACGACGGCGGCCAACATTATGGTGGGTGGAAACCGGGCAGAACCTGAGGGAAACCCACGACCATCCGCAGGTTGCTGGTGACCTTCCCACTTACGGCCGGAGAGGAAACCAGCATGAGCTGGACTTGAACTCACAGCGACCGCATTGGTGTGATTGAATCCAATCAGTGGTATTACAGAATGCATATGGAAGGTGTCCAAAAAGACATATGACCACAAAGTGATCATTTATAACAGTTGTTATAAATATATAACATATAACAGGAGTTTCATATCCTTCCGTCTTGGTGTATGTAGACAATTGTTTACCGAGATCATCGCATAGTGGTGCATGGTTAAACATCACCATTTAGCCATCTTATAGCATTGAACTGTCTACATCTATATGTGCTTCTGTACCGATCGCGTTATAAATATGTTGAGTTGTAGCTATTTTTGGAAAGTAAATCGTCAAATTAGGTTGAGGACCTGGCCATGCTCTTAAAAGTGACAGATTCGTGAAGGTAACTATGCATGCTGCTTACAAAATAACTTCATTTTCTATAAGTGAAGTTTTGTATAAATGCTCTGTGTCTAATATGAAAAGGCCTCTGGTAACCAGAATCTCAAGGCCAGTGTTTGAATGAGGGAGCGGTTCATGCTTAAAATGGGTGTCAACTTTGATGGATCCGGTTCGGTGCTTTGACCTATATAATACTTCACGTGGAACACTGTAGATCGGACGTTTTTGTATCATTACATGTGGCAGAGAGCGAAGAACTATATTCTAAATTAATAATCATGTAATGTTCATTAATCTTTGAAGAAAATGGAGTTTATATTCATCAGTGGTCAAGACGGAGCTCCGTTGACATGAATGATTGTGCCTGGAGTGTAGAACACTATACATTCTCTACATGATTTTGTAACTGAAAATAATTTTCTGGACGAGTGACGTCAGTCGGTGTGGTTGAAGAGTAGACTGACCTGATTAACTCAAGGTGCTTAATACTACGTCAATTAAGCTTGCTAACTGAACATTAACTTCGGTCGCGTGCTTGTAAAAAAAAAGCCTTAAAATAAAAACAAATCATAAACTTCCACTGTCAGAAAATTGATGTAATGGTATCTTTTTAAAATGTGTGAACACGTTTTCTGTTTTCAAATTAGATAAATGTTGATCCTAAATCCTCTCTATGTGTACCTATATACTCTCTTCACACATACCTATATACGTATGCGTATCTAGCAGTACGTTTGTACCTATGAAGTATGCTAGTCGAATTGTGTTACTGAGCAATACTCAGCGTGTGTACTTACCCATTCGAGGTAAAAGAAATATTTCATTTTTGCCGCTTTAATAATTTGATTGATTTATTTATTTATTTACTTATTTACCTACTTACTTACTTACTTAATTACTTACTTACTTAATTACTTACTTACTTCCTTACTTACTTACATATTTGTATTAGAGTTTTACGCCGTACTGAAGAATGTTTCACTTATTCAACGCCGGCCAGCATTATGGTGGGAGGAAACCGGGTAGAACCCGGGGGAACCCAACACCATCCATAAGTTGCTGGTACACATTCCCACATACGACAGGAGAAGAAGTCAGAACGTATAGTTAAAGGCTCCTCAAATGCCATTTTTCTGCGCTAGCACGCTAATCACTCGGCCACAGAGGCCAGAAATAGTTTATTCATATGATTCATATAAGTCTTGTGAACGAATTAAGTTTGGCTTTTAAAGCCATTAATTTAATGTCTAAGAATATACAAAATATTGTTTTTAACTCAAAAGGCAATAATTTATACACACATACTACCTACACGCCTTTACACATACTGATTTTAATTTTGTCTTTGGTCTGTATATCTAAACATAATCGAACAATTCTGACTTCTGGATTAATTTGTACAGAAATGGAGGAGACATCTCTTTGTATGTATATGTATGTACATGCATGTGTGTACGCATACGTGCGCGCGTCTAGCCACCCTTGTTTTTGCCACAGAGCCTTAACCTGCACGCAGTCAGTCATCCGATGCTCTATTGTCTCAGGAGATTTATGGCAAAAAGTCACATATCTCATTGTCAGATTTATCAGTTTATCAGGAAAAGCATTCGTATTTATTATCCCGTGTAAAAATCTATAATTAAAGTCTTGTGGATAAACAGAATTAGTAGACTTAAATGACGCAGAAAAGACCCGCTGCCAATTAATATCTGACCTTCCTAGATAATTCACCCATTGGGCGCATTATTTCATTTCTACACTTCCATTATCATAGAAACCACCGCAGCCTTTTCTGTGGCGCAGCAGAAGTTTAATGTATCGAGAAAGCGTTGGTTGACCTGACCATATCTCTAGCTGTTGTTGGGCAAGTGCGTTTTTCCAGTGTTGTGGGATGGATCTCTGTAATCTTTTGTACGGTAGTTTAAAAACGTTCCATATACTTTATATTTTTGCTTTATGTATTGCAAGGCGAGAGAATCTCCATCTGTATCAGCTATATCCCTTATATATCTAATTTGGTGACCATACCAGTGTTTTATAAAACGTTAACGCTTTGTGAAAAACCGATTATACCACATAGGTTGATTATATATTCCAAACGCACATTTGGGTTTCGTTTTTAATTGGATGTTAAACCATGCTTGGAAGCAATATTTCCAAAATGTGTTATTAGTATTTGCGATAGTCGTATTCATATATAGAGGACCAACACTAAATTGCTTGTCATAGACATCGTTAGCTACCAAACTATGCATTTTTTCCTCTCTACAAGTAGTTTTCTAACGCATGTACATTTTAGTGATTCTATGAATGAAATACCATTCAAAAGGGTATGCATTTCCTCGCAGGTGCATGCCATAAAAAACTCTAAAATCTACCTCAAGTTGATAAAATATAAATAAAGTCAGCGCCAAAAATTTACATTTTGCTTAAGAACTAGTCCTGAAGTCTTCTGTGTTAGGAGGATAATTGCCGTCGGTAACTGCCGAAGTGCAGTTCGTACATTTCCGGTAGCGCTATTGTTCCCAGAAGGTAGCGAACAATACAGTTCGTTTTCCGCTTGACGATCGGGAAACCGGAATTAGGTTCCGATTTTACACTAACAAACCGGCAGTTTTAACGACTCTCATTGGCTGAGAGGCAACACATCCCCAGCATAAATTACAGGGTGTTAAAGATGGAGGACGCGATGGACTGAGCGATTTATGCTAGCTTTACCGTATCCAGGCTTTTCGTGTATGACGAGGAAAAATCGCAAAATTCTGCAACAGGCACCACCAGATAGAAAAAAATCTGCTCTTTTCAGCCCATAGTGACATGTTTTTAAGTTTTCTTCTCCTTTAGGTCTACCATACCCAAGTCCCCATTTTTGTAATATAGTACCAGTGTTCTTGCGTCCCCAGTTCTGTAATCTAGCACCAGTGTTCTTGCGTCAACATTTCTGTAATATAGTATCAGTGTTCTTGCGTCCCCATTTCTGTAATCTAGTACCAGTGTTCTTGCGTCCCCATTTTTGTAATCTAGTACCAGTTTTCTTGCGTCTCCATTTTTGTAATCTAGTACCAGTGTTCTTGCGTCCCCATTTTTGTAATCTAGTACCAGTTTTTCTGAGATTTATGCTGTCATTACTGTCATTCCAAACAAATTTAAACATGGTTCTGCTTATATCGTTCATAATTTTTCTTGGTGGGTTTGGTAAAGCTAAAAAAAAGATGTATCAATTTTGACATTGCTAAGGACAACCAGTGTGACTTTGCCTACAAGCATTAAATTTCTCAATCTCCATCTGTGCAAATCTAATTTTATTTCATGGATTTTCCTCACGTAATTTATTTTCCAAATATCCTGCAAATCTGAGGTGGAGAAATTAGTACCAAGTATTGTAAATTCACTGCACCAGTAAAGTTTTATCTCTTTGCATAACTTTATTTGCGAACTTCTCATAGAGCATATCCAAACTGCCTTTGTTTTGTCAGTATTTATTTTTAACCCCGAGTGTCGATAAAATAGGTCTAGGCATTCTAATGAGGTTCTAAGGAATAATTTTGAACCATCAAGGGTTAACCGTCTTTCATCAATATCAGCCATTTGGCTTAACTTAAATTCAGTTCCATTATGAATTATTCCTCCGATAGATTTATTCTCTCGAATCATTTTTCTTAACCCTTTCCCACAAAGTAAAAGTAGGTATGGTGAAATGAGATCACCTTGCCTACATCCACGCGACACCTCGAAAAATGATGAAAAAATACCCGTTTTGAATAATGGAACTGCTCATATCCTTATATAGTACATTAACCCAATTTTGAATCATATCGCGAAAAATTTTTATGAATTTTACGAAAGTTTTTATGACTTCGTTTATAAAGGTCCAGGAAAACTGAATCGGGGGCCTTTTCAAAATCAACATATAATAAAAGTCAGAGGATTTGTTTGTCTTTGGTTTCAAACATCAGATCATATACACTCTATAATTTCATGTGGTTGTATAAGCGGATTTCAGCTTGATCTTGTTCACGACTCACAGATTACAAGACCCACAGCTGCATGCGGTCATGCGAGGAAGGAGAACCAGCGAGAACCTGTGAATATCACTTCACCGTGGAATGGTATTTTGTGCTGACAAAAGCCTGCTACAACTGTCCCTTTAACAAGACGGATTGTTACCGGCCTCACTGCATCTCCGCAGATGGCTTCCCGAGAGCCGTAGTGGTCGTAAACCGCATGCTTCCGGGACCAGCAATTCAGGTAAGATTTCAGGCTCTCCCACTGCGCATGTGTCAGCCGCTGAGCGTAATCGCAGACAGACGTTCCCGGAAATTATAAAAAACTCACTTTAAATGTAAGAGTATTCTTACAACTCTGTTTATATAAACCATTAGATAAATGTTTCTAGTAGGAATTCATATCTGGCGAAATGTAGTGGTGCATCTTTTAACAATTACATAAACGACAGTTAAGCGAAGCCAAACAAAGCATTGAATGGCAGCTATATGTAGCTTTACGACAGTGGATAGGAGCTACAATTCAAATTGAAACAGCATTTGGCATTTCAGAACCATATTAAGGACAATTGCAATAAATAAGTAACACAGTTCCTATGGATAACACAATTTATATATCATCCCCCATCTATTGTTTTTGATCATGAATCCCTCTTTATTGTCTACATAGTCATCCAACATTGTACCTGTTCAACCGGCTTAGAAACGGTTTTAGACTCGAGATCTAAACGCTGCCAACTAATAACCCAAGGAGTTGATACATGTACCTGCAATGTGTTATTTAATATTAGAAATAATACTTAAAGGAACAAAGCTTAAAGGATTGTCCGTGATCTAGAAACTACCTCACAGCGCTAAGAACCTCTAACAAATCTCCAGACGTAAAGCTGAAAGTTAATCAACGGAAGGAAGATTTGAGGCCAATATATCGTTGGTCTACATTACGGACTTTTGAACTGTTAACTTCAATTCGGCAGTGTAGCATAACTTCAAGAAACCTTTATACTGCGAATGCAACAAAACTGAACTTCTAAAGCTCCTTTCAGACAATCACTTTAACTTTTAAATGGGACGCAGGTATTTCTTAGTTTCTCAGGCCATTCGACCATAGACAGCTCGAAGTTTTCAGTATAATTATTTATAAGTATAGAAATATATTTTATAACAATGCACGTGACCGTGTTTAGGAAGAATTTTGGACATCCTTGTCCTGTTAGAAGTATAACAAGGCCGCATTGCCGTGAAACAGCAGCCACGTTAGGGGATATATGTGCTCACAATCTGACCACAGAGACCGAGTGGTTCACGGAATTAAACCACAGATAAATACTCGTGGTTTCAAACGACTGTCCCCCCACTTTGGTTTGAAGATAAGCCTGTGTGTGTGGTCTGTCCTCAACAGAGGACAAGAGAGAAATCGTGTACTAGTTTGATGAACTATGGGAATCCTTGACTTATGATGACGTCTCGGATACGCAAACGACCGCAAGGCGTTATTGTAATTTATTACTTCCTTAAACATTTCATGCAGTAGCGTAGTTGATTGATTCATTCCCATGATTCGCTCGTAATGACGTATCTAACAGAAAGAAAGAAAAAAAACTAATAGTTATCTCTTCGAGGCGTATTGCTACATGCAAAATAGATTTTGGCTCGTATTTAGATAACAAATAGCTCTACATTGCATAGAAGAATACTTTCCAAAGGTTGTGAGGAAACAAGTGACAAGGAATTGTAGAAAGGAGCTTATCGCCTATTCATTGGACGATAAAGAAATAAATGATGGTCACATACTTGAAATAGTACCTGTCTCTGTGCAGTGTAATGAGTCTGAAATGAATCCATGTATTTTTTGGACTATCAGTTATTTGAGTGATTACTCAAAGAGTCAATCAGCCAAGTAATAAATAAGAGTTAATCAGTCAATCCCATTAACTCACATGACTATTTAACTGTTTCAGGTATGTGAAAACGACGAGATCGTGGTGACGGTTGACAACAAGCTGAACATGGCTGAGGGAACTACTATCCATTGGCACGGCATTCACCAGAAGGGCACCCCTTACAACGACGGTGTGGAAATGTTGACCCAGTGCCCTATTCCCGCACACACCCAATTCCAATACAGGTAGAATAAGAGCCACGCTAGAGGATCAAGGGTCGTTTCCATAGAAATTCGATTTACTGGTTTATATTCTCGGCAAACAATTGTGTACAAATTTGAACAAGTATTCACCGTAAAATTTGTATCACTGTACACAGTGTAGAAGAGTTGCTCAGATTACACAAATTTATACACCACTGCTGGCACGCAAGGTGCACTTTTGGGACAATACTGTATGCTACTCGTGCGAAGTTGACTTATAGATGATATGGTCGATGATCCTAATATTTGTGTTGTGCTATATCTTTCTTCAACCCGTGTTTCTAAGGCTAGTAAGAATGTGTTTACCGTGTAATGGCATTGAAACGAAGATAGTAATTAATTACAATACAGAGTTTAAAGGAATACAACAAAGAAAGGAAAGGTTTAAAATATTTTGTTGAAGCCTTCCTGGTCGATGAGACTATCGGCTTCTGTCTGAAATTAGCCACGGAACTATCCAATTCGAGGTTTATGTAAAGATGATCAACGAGCTTTGGCAGCATCTGTGTGTCAGGTGATATCTGGAGAAGTGCGGTTGTTTTCCAGCCGATTGTGGGGTCGTGGTGGCAATCAGCGTCCGACGACGCTTGTGTGACCGTTTGCGCAGTCCAATGCTTGTGTGACCGTTTGCGTAGTGTAACATTCCTTCAAGACCACTTGGCTTTTACAAATATCATGTGCTGATCTATATTAAAATGCCGAAAGTCATTGGTTTGCGCTGGGCACTCAGGTGTTCCCCACCCTACAAAGGACCGGCTTCATATAAATTAAAAATTCTTATATATATGAGGCTAAGCAACAATCAAATCAATAAATAAATATTATCAAAGCGATTAAAGGACTAAGAAAAAATTGAAATGTTTCAAATCAGGTTTATTGCCGACACACCGGGAACACATTTCTGGCACTCCCACGCCGGATTGCAGAGGTCTGACGGTTATTTCGGGGCTCTGATTGTACGACAGACTCCATCCGCTGACGTCCATTTTGACCGATATGACTACGATTTGTACGAGCATAGCATCCTGATTACCGATTGGCTAACAGAGGTGTCAGTCAACAGGTTCACCCATCATCACCATGACGACGGAGACAACAAACCTAAATCCATGTTGATTAATGGTATGTACATCCCAACTTTTCAGTAAACAATCATTTTATAGTATTTGGCGAGGTGAAATTTTTAACACAGTCACCTGGCCGGAAGACTTGGATTGTTGAATTACAGCATTTTTATCCTGGCCAAATTTACCGCTGATCTAGACAGGTTGTGGAATGAAACGCCCTAAATACCTCTTTTCAAATATTCGGGTGTTATAGTGTCAAAGAAACCGGCAGGCGCTTCTTGTTCTAAGGTAAAATTTTAACGGTTTTTTTCTCTTTTCTGTTACAGGAATGGGTGCTTATCAAGAATTCTTCGACCACACCACAAATCAGACCGTATTCACACCGAAAGCTGAGTTTAAAGTCTCTAAGGGATATCGCTATAGATTTCGAGTTATCAGCAATGGTGTTTTAAACTGTCCCATCCTGTTCTCAATTGACAACCATACACTGGAGGTCATAGCATCGGATGGGGCACCGTTTGAACCGTATACCGTCGATTCCATTGTCGTGTACGCTGGGGAAAGGTTCGACTTCATCCTGACCGCCAACGAGACAGAGGCGAACTACTGGCTTCGGCTGCAGGGATTAGCGGATTGTGGCCCGCAGTTCTCCATGTCAAAACAGACGGCCATTTTGAGATATGATGGAGCTCCAGACGGGGAGGATCCGCAGGGAGAAACGGACTATTTCAGCAATGCAAGGGAGGGTAAAGTGAGTGCAGGGAAATTTTTGAACGATCTGTATCGTTATTCGTGAGTTTCATCACAGGTGGACAGGTGTGAAAAAAATGTTCGACACGTGAGGAATTGTAGGGTTGTTCGAAAATAATGAACCTGCGTGTATTCAACATTAAATCCATCATCTTTACAGTGCTGGATAAGTGACGCCTCCAATAAGTTTACCACCAATAAGTAGCCACGATGCTATAACTACAAAACTTACAGTTTAACCAGTGAACATGGTCATGCAGAAACGATACACAAGAAGACTGGTTCTCTAAATTAGTTCAATTTGACGACAGGAGACGACTTGGTTCCCTTACTATATCATATAGATATATCACCTTGGCATGCAAGTTGATCTATTAGTGAATGAAATCAACCAACACCACCTGTATATAACAATCATATTTTGAAAAAATACATAGCCTTAGAAGTTTATTCACACTTCAAATAAGTCCGGTATACAGACGAGCTATACCTATATACTAACTGATACGCTTATAATATTCCTTGTTTGCTTTCAGCAACTGAACCCGCTGAACACGCGAGAAACAGCAGACATGGTTCCTATCGCCAAGATGAACGCTTCCTTTCCAGATGACGATGTTTCTGGTACACCGGACAAAAAGTTTTTTATCGGCATGGATTTCCACAAAATCGACAACAGATATTTCCACGACTCTAAATATTACCCTGTATACGCCATTGAACGGAAAAAGCATTTATACACCCCACAGTTCAACAAAATCACCATGAAGCTGCCGCCATCACCACCTATCAGCCAGCTTGATGACCTGTCAGAGGTGAGACTCCTACACAGATGTAGCGTTAACAATATACAAGCATGTTCTCAGATTCTAATATACACTGCAGCACGTGTTAAAATTTTGTATATCGAGTCTGTCTAGCTGATGTCAAATAGAATAGTTCCACAATGAAACTCTCATTATGTGCTCTCCTTGCTGAGTGTGGCTCTACTGAGCCTTTTCCAAGTTAGCCTATCTCTCCAGTGTCTCCCAAATGAACCTTTCTCCAATGTTGAACCTTTCTCTCCGCAACATTTCCCTACTGGACATTTCTCCAACATCTCCCAAATGAACCTTTCTCGTCCCACCATCTCCCTGATAAACCTTTCTCTCCCAACATTCCTCTAATGGACCTTTCTCCAGTATTTCTCTATTGAACCTTTCTCTCCCCAACATTTCCCTAATGGACATTTCTCCAGCATCTCCCAAATGAACTATTCTCTTCCCACCATCTCCCTTTGCCCAATGTTTCATTAGTGAACCTTTCATTTGTCTCCCTAGTGGGTCTTTCTCTGCCCAGTGTCTCCCCAGTGAACCTTTCTCTCCCCTTGTCCCTAGTGGGCCTTTCTCTCCCCAATGTTTCCCTAGTGAGCCTTTCTCTCCCCAATGTTTCCCTAGTAGGCCTTTCAACACCCCCCCCCCCCACCCATCCACCCACCTACCCAGTGTTTCCCTAGTGAATCTTTCTCTGTCCAACGCTTTCTAGCGAACTTTTCGCTCGCCAACGTTTCCCTAGTGAATCTTTCTCTCCCCACCCTTTCTCTAGTGAAACTTTCTCTCCCCAAGTATCTCTTCCCAATGCGTCTCAGGTTAACCTTTCTCTCTCGAACCTTTCCCTGGTAAACCGTTTTCTCCCAAATCCTTCCCTGATGAACCGTTTTCCCTCAAATCTCTCCCTGATAAACCGTTTTCTCTCGAACCTTTCCCTAATGAGCACTTCTCTCTCGATCCTTTCACAGCTAAACCATTCCTTCGCGAAACTTCCCTAGGGAATCGTACCCTGCTCGGCGTTTGCTTAGTAAAACTTTCCTTCGTTAAACTTTCACTAAAGAGCTTTCCAGTCTGTCTTTGTCATATTGTCGTACCTTATGTATTTATCACATCAGTGGAGAAACAAGATATTCACGCGACTGTATAAATGAAATATGATCTTTGTGAATCACGCATGCTAACATTTGGGAGTTGGTCACACGATTCACCACGATTAATGACAAACTTCCACAAGAAGATATAATACATATTTATGTAAGGATCTGACATTAATTATGCATTAATGTTATGTTTCATATTTTTGCAGGACTTAATTTGTAACGAAGACACTGTTACTAAAAACTGCACAGAGGAACATTGTGAATGTGTGCATATATTGCAAGTGAAGCTAAACGATCTAGTAGAAATCATTGTTGTGGACGAAGGCGTGACCTTCAATGCCAATCACCCGATACATTTGCATGGCCACGCCTATAGAGTGGTTGGAATGGACAGGGTGAGTTCTTATGCTTTTATACATCGAGACCATCGTAAGAAAAACAACAAAGATTTCTACCACCAACCCTGCCTCGACCAGTGCGGGAGAAGTCATGTTAGGGAAGGGATAGGTTGGGTTGAGCGTGGTGGAGATCGTTGGTGAAGGGATAGGATGGGCGGTGCGGGGATTTGTGGTGCGGGGATAGGATATGGGGTGGGGGGTGTAGGTGGGAATTATTAGGGATGGTTGTAGCAAGTCAGATTTAACAATCTCACATTACCTATACCTCCTCCATCGTTGCCAAAATGCTGGTTTTAGCATTATTAGAGTCGTACATAACATGTCGGGTTTAAAGGAGCATCATCCTCTCTGTTTGTTCATAAACTTGACTGCTGTCTTTAGTTAATGTCTCAATCGCCACGCGTATAACAGCCTTTTGCTGTGACGTTTTCAGCTGGGTGAGAGCACGTCCGTGGCAGAAGTGAGGCGCCTGGACGAGGCGGGTGAGTTAGCTAGGAACCTCTTATCTGCTCCCCGTAAGGACACCGTAACTGTGCCTGACGGAGGCTACACCATATTTAGGTTCCGAGCAAATAACCCAGGTGAGTGAGAGGCCTACAGCTGGCCTTGTCTGGTAAAACATGGTACAGGTCCATTTACTAATTAGCTTTTAATATTTGACTGGGGTTTCAAGGCGTTCTCAATAATATTTCACATATACAACCGCAGTTAGCATTATGGTATGAAGAAAGCGAGCAGAGCCCTGTTGAAACCATGACAAACAGCAGGCTGCAGGCTGCAGGCAGACCTTCCCACGTACGTCAGGAAAGCCACCATGAACTGGGCTTGAACTCATAGCATTCGTAGCGGTAATAGGCTCCTGGGTCATTGTGCAGTTCAAGCTGGACAGGCTGTTATCGATACACGTGCACGAAGTTCAGATAAATGAAACCTTTCGGCATTAAGTAATTTTTGCACGACTTTTGGAAATGAAGCGCCGATTAAGACGGTAGGACTATTTGGTGATAAATTTCGGCTAACACTGTATGGGTCCTGAGTTAGCTCCCCTTAATGCCGTTGCACAGAAAGAAGAAGTCCCTAGTTCACATCAAATACAAGTATTTATCCGCACGTGTACCTGTCTGGGCTTTTCTGTTATGCGTCAGCTTCATTCGGAAATTTGTGACATACCATTGAAACCAAATATCATAAAAACAAAAAAGCAAGAAAAACTTAATAATGTGCTGAAGATGGCGTTGTACCACGCTTAAGGACGATGGACTGTCGCATGCATCTACAACTTATCAAACAGTGTTGAACCATTGCAAGCCTTTAGATTTGCATCGATATTCGTAGTTGTGAATTTCCGACAGCAGATTCAGGTGGCTTTGTGACGTGACGTGACGTGACGTGGAACAATGTCAACCGATTAAACGTATGAATTTGAATAGACTGCCCAAAGAATTTCTTTATTTAGAATCTTTATAACAGCTCGAGATATTGACATAATCGAAAGTAAGGATTTAAGAACAGCATATTATGTTTGATAAATAAGCAAAGTAACTCTGAACAAATTCATTTTGACGATCTCAAAAGTGCGACTTTAATTAAGTCATCCTCAGGTGCTGTGTGAGGCACGTTTTAGATATATATACATGTACACAGGTGTATACGATGTTGTTTTACGATGTGGTATTATATGTGGTTTTAGTGTCAGTGGGACAGACTTGGCAGAACAGACAACGATGACTGGATTACTGTGTAGAGTATAATATGACATGGCGGCATCAGTTAACAGTTAGTTGTCAGTAAAGTGGATCATAAAGGTCAATAATATGTTAAGAGCATATTACAGTTTTGTTATCGTACATTGTGACATGCGATTGGTTATACATGGATCTTGATAAATATATAAACACATATACATGCATTTTTATAAATATGAAAATACTTTGTGAAGGCATTTACGTTTGTGTGTAGGTCGAATTTATCACATTTAACTCTCGCTGTATACCAAGCGTTTTTCTTTCTCCAGGTTTCTGGCTGTTACACTGTCACATAGCGTTCCACGCTGAGATAGGAATGGCTGTGGTCATACAAACAGGGGAGAAGAAAGATCTGCCCAAAGTACCAGAAAACTTTCCAAGATGTGGTAA
This sequence comes from Liolophura sinensis, assembly GCF_032854445.1. Classification (NCBI taxonomy): domain Eukaryota; kingdom Metazoa; phylum Mollusca; class Polyplacophora; order Chitonida; family Chitonidae; genus Liolophura; species Liolophura sinensis. Next base: position 12,471,861 of record NC_088306.1, read on the forward strand.
CTACATCAACACGGGGAGACTCCAAGGCGAAGAGAATACAACGCCAAGCAAACCAGAGTGTCCTATGCCTAATGGGACAGAATCCTTCCAACATTTGGCTCCGTCCGTTTTTATTCTTGTGTGTATACTGTATGTATATAGCCTTGTATTCTAGGTGTAAACAAAATGCAAATATTCCCCGAAAATGTTCTTGTCAGCAGTTCAGAATCTATCAGGATTTTATTTCTATTTTCATTTTCATAGTTTATATTAGTGTAACTAAATTGTTGACGGATGTGGGTCAGGCGAAGGCGGCAACGTCATGCCAAGTATTATGGGATATCTAGTATAGGACACGTCATGTCACGTATGATATATCGCCCAGTCCGCTGTTTGTTTCGCTCCATACGTCAATTTTTTTCGTGAAAATGTAAATTCCCACTTGAGAATCCAAATATTGTATTTGCGCCAGTCACGCTTGGCTGATTTCCAACTTGTATTAAACTAGTGGTTGCACCTCTCTTCTTGATACTGTAAAATCTCGGATATTTCCTCTAGATGCGGTTTTAACCTTCTAGCTAAAAATTTAACTTAAACACATATCTTGACAATCCCTCACCTTACCCGCACTGTATTGTTAAAACAAGAGATTCCAAGAAAAAGTATACATTATATACAACATTAATGAGTTTATCGAGTTTGTCCAAGTATGTATATTTTTATATATGTATGTACAACTTTTGGTGATTACCCATACATCTGATCAAATGTCCTTAAGTTAAGAAGGCTCATGTTGAGAAATGCTTCTGTCTGGTGTGATATTGCGGTGCTCATTTACATAACAGACAGCGTTGTGATATTGCGGTGCTCCTGTCTGTTACATTTGCCAAGCAGGCACCGTCGTGATATCGTAATGCTCCTGTCTGGTACATTCTCCAAGCAGACACCATAGTGAAAATATATTGCGGTCCTCTTGTCTGGTGCATTCGCCAAGCAGACACCATCGTGATTTCTCGGTGCTCCTTGACATACTTTTGTGCTAGAACAGGTATGAAATGCCATCAGGTAAAAATGGTAAAGCCGACTGGCTGACTGTAGTGGGAGGAGACTATTTTAAGTTGGACATTATCAAAATCGGCACAAATCCGAAAGTCTGATAGATAAGACTTTCTTTGTCTTTGATGGACTATTATTGGGTTTACGGTTTTAAATGGTGGCGCTTCCACTCTACAAATATGTCTCAAAGTAAAGTTGAAGAGATTTATATGTTTCTTTGACTAAATGTAATATTAAAATGTTTTCCTTTGTATTTTTCTGTATCACACGGTATTATTATTATTATCACACTGTTACTACCATTCTATCACACTGCATTATTACTATCAAACGATAACATAACACCTTATCATTCTTTCTATCACATTTTCTCACTGTAATATTACTATTACATGAGCACACTATATATTATCATCACTATCACTGTATTACATTAAGACACTATCACACTGGGTTTTTTTTCATACTCAATAACACTATCGCCATTAGTACTGTTGTATCACGTTTTCACACTGCATCCTTTTATTATCACACAGTGCTCAAGTAGTGTCATGAAAAGTGCTCATTTTACTGTTTGGTGGCTCTGGATATGGTATTTTTGTGGTTTAATATTTGTGCATCCACAGAGGCTATACCAATCTTATTTAGACCGGAATATTTTCATAAACATATATACCCACAGATAAAGATACGATTTTGTACAGATTAGTTCTATTTATACAGCTTGAATATGGATAGGCATACGATTTTGTGCATATATCATATTTCATATATTGATATAAATGTGTTACATTCAGATATGGGACATTTCAGTATTTCAGAAATCATAAGAAAACCATGCGATATTGTAGCCTACACATATATATGCGGACCAGAAAAGATTTCGTGGGACATTTTGAAGTGCTATATAATAGTCATCGTTAAAATGACCATTTCCTGTCAACAGTAAAACTTCTTACTGTATAAATTCTGATTCATATAGGATGAAATACGTTTTACACATGCCTCGTGTCCGGTTGTTGGACAGACAAAATTGTACAATAGCCTTTTTGGCCTCACCGCAATCTGCCAGCTAGGTATCGTATTGTTGTATGATATCTAAATATCGCAGTGATGTATGATATCTAAATATCGCAATTTTGTATATTTCAATATTGCAATGTTATGTGATATCGAGACATCGCAATGTTGTATGATATCGACACATCGTATCCTTGTAATTATCTAGATATCCCTTGAGCAACTTTTCCATCTGGTGGATGAATTCCTGTATGAACTTTTCCCATGCGATCGGAGGGCCATTATTCTTCCTTTGATCGATTCTCACCTTGAGATTCACAGTAGCGTTTCTAATACTCGGTATACAGATTGTCCTTCGCCCTGCTTCACACAGTAAGCTGAAAGATTTTAAAATGAAACTGCTATTTTACTTACGTAAATCTGCTCGAACAATACACGGTTTGGACCCCAGGTAATATATATATATATATATATATATATATATATATATATATATATATATATATATATATATATATATTAATTCTTAAATCTATTTAATTTGATTATGTTACATTCCTCCAGGCACATTTCTATTAATTTTCTTAAAGTTTTTACTGAATAAAATTACTTTGCACAACAATGTAGTTTCTGAACATTATTTTTGCTGACAGAAACTTTGCTATCAACTACCATTAAGCATATGATATATAATATCTATCTATTACATATCTAGTACATTAATAGAGATAGAAGCCGAACAGAACACATGAGGTGAGCCTTAAATTTCTGCCATGGACAAGGAATTGATGGATTTCCCCGCTCTCGCGTTTTATGGCTGCCTTGGTGGCAATAAGCGGTCGGTGGCCACCGCTGTCTGCCACCAGTATTGGGGGAAGCGATCGTGGGTCCGCTGTCTGCCACCAGTATTGGGGGAAGCGATCGTGGGTCCGCTGTCTGCCCTAGTATTGGGGGAAGCGATCGTGGGTCCGCTGTCTGCCACCAGTATTGGGGGAGGCGATTGTGGGTCCGCTGTCTGCCACCAGTATTGGGGGAGGCGATCGTGGGTCAGCTGTCTGCCACCAATATTGGGGAGGCAATCGTGGGTCCGCTGTTTGCCACCAATATTGAGGGAGGCGATCGTGGGTTCGCTGTCTGCCACCATTATTGGAAGCATATTTGTTCGTTAATTTGTCAAATGTCCATGATTTGCCCTGGGAACTCCGGTCTCCTCCACATAGGACAATGAGTATGCCGTAAACAACAATTAATAAAAAACAAACTTTGTGCGCTCAAGAGAGCACAAACCTTGGCAACAGCCGGATACGCGATTTCTGTTTACAGATACCAGGACAATACTCGGCTAATCTCGCAATGGTGAGTAATGATTGAAAAAAAAAAATCCCTGGATGGGAATCCAGGTTCGCACCAAAATGTACGGTAATGGATTGTGTACAAATCTCATCCAACTCCCTTCATAACTTTTTACCTTAAGTTACCGACAGACAGAGGCAGACATACAAAGGCGAGACACGTAGTAGCTGAATACGCCAACTCTCCACGCATAATGCGTTACACTATTGTTTCTGCTAAAATATGCACTGTTGTGCGCATTTGTGGCATTTTGTCCGCTAAGTTCTGGTGAAAATGTAGTGCACTTGTTCACTTTTGTAGATCGATTTAAGAGAAACAAATTCCACTGCCTATATGCATATACACGCATGCTCGTCTCTACCAGTGAACGCATGACCAACATAGACACAAAAGGTCACAGTCTGAATGTCCGACTGCCGCAATGCTCACTTCTCCTTGACAGAGCAATACCAAAATGCGAAGCTATAAATCGAAATTTTCTGATTTTTTCCATAGGATGGGCATTATCCGTGAGTAAATACAGAGGGACAGTAACGTTGGAAATGTAATTCTGAGGTGACATCTCTATTAATATTTTTTCAAAAATAACAATATCAGTATACTGAACCAGTTTGCATGTGCGTGTGATTATGAAATATTTGTCAGCTCTAATTTTACTTGGCGACATACTTCTAAAATTATGGCTGGAGACAGAACCTTGAGTGAAAGCAGTGTACAATAGCTGGGACACCTGGGAAACCTTCAGACTTGTCTCTACACCTTTCTGGGAATGGATTTATGTGGTGTTACATAATCTAGATCAATTCACATATGCAATACATGTCGACAGTTGGAGATACGGCCAAAGAAAAACAGACAGTCCCCCTGCGTTAAGACCATAGTCAAACCGACGTGAGTTAAATACGAAGACGAGAACACAACAACTAAATCACTGGACTCCCACAACCCTTATTCTACGACAAGCTAGATCAGAAATCGCAAACAGAGTAAATGCCTGTTGTTATGACAAGCTAGATCAGACAAGAGATTGTAAACAGAGTAAATGCCTGTTGTTATGACAAGCTAGGTCACACAAGAAATCGAAAACAGAGTAAATGTCTGTTGTTATGACAAGATAGATCAGACAAGAGATCGCAAACGGAGTAAATGCCTGTTGTTATGACAAACTAGGTCACACAAGAGATCACAAACAGAGTAAATGCCTCTTGTTATGACAAGTTAGATCAGATAAGAGATCGTAAAAAGAGTAAATGCCTGTTGTTATGACAAACTAGATCAGACAAGAGATCGTAAACAGAGTAAATGTCTGTTGTTATGACAAACTAGATCACACAAGAAATCGCAAACAGAGTAAATGCCTGTTGTTATGACAGATAGATGACACAAGAAATCCCAAACAGAGTAAATGCCTGTTGTTATGACAAACTAGATCAGACAAGAGATCGCAAACAGAGTAAATGTCTGTTGTTATGACAAGCTAGATCAGACAAGAGATCGTAAACAGAGTAAATGCCTGTTGTTATGACAAACTAGATGACACAAGAAATCCCAAACAGAGTAAATGCCTCTTGTTATGACAGATAGATGACACAAGAAATCGCAAACAGAGTAAATGCCTCTTGTTTTGACAAGCTAGATCAGACACGAGATCGCAAACAGAGTAAATGCCTGTTGTTATGACAAACTATATCACACAAGAAATCGCAAACAGAGTAAATGCCTGTTGTTATGACAAACTAGATCAGACAAGAGATCGCAAACAGAGTAAATGCCTGTTGTTATGACAAACTATATCACACAAGAAATCGCAAACAGAGTAGTGAGTGAGTGAGTGCTTGGGGTTTAACGTCGTACTCAACAATTTTTCAGTCATATGACGACGAAGGAATCATTAGGGTGCATGTACGTGTAATGTGCCTCCTTGTTGCAGGACGGATTTCCACCGCTCTTTTATTTAGTGCTGCTTCACTGAGACGACTTACCGAAGGCAAGTAAGCCGCCCCGCCCGAGCCATTATACTGATACGGGTCAACCAGTTGTTGCACTATCCCCTTCATGCTGAACGCCAAGCGAGGAAGTTACAACTTCCTCTTTTAAAGTCTTAGGTGTGACTCAATCAAGGATTGATCCTGGATCTACCGGTCCCGAAGCGGACGCTCTACCAACTGGCAAACAGAGTAAATGCCTGTTGTTATGACAAACTAGATCAGACACGAAATCGCAAACAGAGTAAATGCCTGTTGTTATGACAAACTATATCACACAAGAAATCGCAAACAGAGTAAATGTCTGTTGTTATGACAAGCTAGATCACACAAGAAATCGCAAACAGAGTAAATGCCTGTTGTTATGACAAGTTAGATCACACAAGAAATCGCAGAGTAAATGCTTGTTTTGGTAGTTTTCTGTTGTGCATTACAGCATGTGTGCCACAAATGATGATGCCTGGAAAACAACTCTAAAAATATGACACTGTCTTTTGTTCAATGGGGAGTTAAATTCGGTATCGTCACCGCTGCTCGGGTTTTACTCTCTGTTCTGTAGCCTTTTTATATTACGGTATTGATCCATGTACCTTGAGAATGGGACTTGTAGAGCGAAAACGGGCACTGGTTACGGAAATCCTTAAAACGCATCTGTTACGGAAGTCCATGATTTCGCGCGAAGGAAACAAAAGCCTGAAATAACCTATGACATTAAAATCTAAGGGATACAAATGGATTATTTCGTTGTTGATTCAACGGCATTTCGAGCTAAGGGTTACAATCTTCATAGTCTGTACATCACAAAGTTGCATGTATTCCTCTCTTAATGTTCATTAAAACATGTTCATTATTCCGTTAGGCTCTCCAGTTCTCGGGTTCAACATCACGTGATATCGACATTTTATCCACATGAGCCAACTCGGACGACCACAGTTTTGACTAGCACGTTGAAATGTCCCAAAGAAACAAGTGTCATACTTGATGTCTTCATATGTCAACCATACGAACTCGGGGGGAGGGGGGGGGGCTGAATATTTGGGTACATTTAAGGATGGGGAGTTTTGTAGCATTGGTAGCACTGACCCTAGATATCAGTGAAGGTCACATAGCGATATCGGAGGGCAAAAATGACCACATAAGATGGGGTGAAGGTCATTTCACTGATTCCTTTCCCTAGGTGTCTGCAAGGTGAACTTTCCTTCTTTCCCTCGGGTATAAAGAAAACAGAATATATTCCAGATGTGATGACACGAGTCGACCGCCACTTTATCTTCCGTCCAAACTCGTCAGTGGTTCCCCGGACGGCGTAAAAAGTGACCAGTAAGATGGTGGTAGATCAATGTCCACGGTGTAAATTTCTGTGGCGTTTGGTTGGCAGTTCCCAGTTTCACAATGACCACGATTAGAGCTACAGTGACGTCGGCATAGGAAGAATACCATACATCCCATGAAAGCTACCAAAGTGAAAGACATTATTCCAACAGCAACCATCTTTGGCAGGATACCTGGAAGGTAAGCAGAAGAGATGGTACAGAAGTTGGCGAACGGATGAAAGATAGTCTAATTTAAACTCAGACTTAAAGTCGGATTATACCATCGGTTTTACAAAACAGCAATCTCGGTAATTCGTGGGTCCCTGGTTATCGATCTGTCATAAAAAATACTGCGATTGGCCAGCACACCTGTAAGGGGTCTTACGTAGAGCTTTCGCGTAGGATGTATACCTTACATTTGTCATCTGTTACAACAAGACATCGTCAGGATATGACCGAAGTAATGTTGAATGCGACCAAAACGCAAGAACGCAAAGAGAATTTATGAATTTGAGATGTCTCAAGTCATAATTAACATCACCTAACTACAAAAGCCGTGGAAATCATATCATAAAACACATTCCTATTACAACACGATTATTGCTTGGGAATCGAAATGAAGTGAAATGTAACTTCTCTGTCAGAGTTCTGTATCCAATTTCCCCCACTTTCAAGTCTGCAGTCTCCAAAGGCGCAGTTGACGTTGAGCCACTGGCAGCTGTTATATGCCGTGAATTAAAAGTTGAGCGAGAACGAGTTTGTGGCATTGTACACAAGCTCAATGACAGACTTTCCAATTGTGTGTCATGGTTGGCTGATTGCAGGTTAATTAGAGACCAGGTGCTGTAGTTTCGTGACATTTTAACTGACATGTTTTACATTTTGTACTAACAGCAAAATAAAAATTTGTACTTGCCTTCCATGGTGCTTTCTTGCCAACGTTATTTATCTCAACGTGGGTTGTCTGAAGACGAGGAAGCTCGGCTAGTGAGGCTGAATAGCCAGCCTTCATATCACCTGACATATATCAGACAACCTCAAGTATTCAACACATATCCGCATTTTTACTGATTTTTTCATCATTTTTTACTTTTAAAATTGTTTAAAAATCAAGCAATCTTTTAAAAATGTGTACACAAGAAAAATATCAAAAATATGTTTCATAAGTTAAAACAGGCTCAGGGGCCTTAGGCGCGCTTTTCTCTCACCTGAGATATATCTGCTATGAGAATTGTCTATGTTGCAATTCGCCGCCTTTTCTGTCAATCTTACTCATCTCAGATTTAACGTTAATAGTGCAGCGGCAAGAGTTGTCTATATATGATGGCGATGATTTACGTGCGAGATGCAACTTCAAGTTAAACATCCTTTCTTCAGGTTCGCATTCCCGTATCCCACCCATCATGCATAATGAGATTTCATAATTTATAATTACCATCTAACACATTTTCTTTACTGACTGACCTTGAACTGCAGAGAACACCACATTATATCCGTATACGCCTCACAAAAGCTGACTTCAGTTAGTGTATTTCAAATGCAGCCATCACTAAGACGGATTTTTGTACACCTCATTCTTCTACAAATTCGCACATTTTTAGCTTCTATCTGGTTTGTCTCTAGCATGTCAGTCGTTTCCATTGCCTTTAGCAAAAACAGGGAACCTTGCTGGCTCAACTGGTAGAGTGTTGGAAGAAATTCTTTCCATGTATAACATACCTTATATCGGATGAAAGGCAAGCGGTTTCAAGAGATTTTGCTATATGACCAGAACGAGCCGTAGACGTATTCTTACCACCTGGGCCTAGAGAACAACGGGAAAAAATTTCCCGCCTGAAAAGGCAAACACCGTGAGCACGATCACATCAAGCTCCCTCAGTGTGGTGTATGACGTCGCTCTCGTCGTTACAGATCACTTGCCCAGAGCAGAATGATCGACGCCCATGTCAGTGTAACATGTGAGATTGCATTAGGCTAAGTTTGAAATTAAAATAGGTCAAGTCTACTGGCATCCTTCTACTCAGTTTTAAACATCACTCAGTACTTTTGATTGATTTATTTGATTGGGGCTTTACGCCGTCTAAGTAATAATAAGTTTTATAATATGCATACGCTATAATACGTTGAAATATTTATTCGTTCGTGTCAGAGTACCCCTAGGGAAACGTTAGGTACCTTTTCCCCGCCATGTCATATCACATGTGTGTTATCTTCCTGCTATGAGCGTGACGCGCAAGATGCTAACTGCTTGGGTGCTGTCGCTGTAATCCCACAATGAATTTACTGTTATAACCCTTGGCGCGTTACCACCTCTTCTCTAACGTAGCTAGGGGCCTCCGTAGCTCAGCCGGTTAGCGCACCAGCGCAACGTAATGACCCGGGAGCCTCTCACCAATGCGGTCGCTATGAGTTCAAGTCCAGCTCATGCTGGCTTCCTCTCTGGCCGTACGTGGAAAGGTCTGCCAGCAACCTGCAGATAGTCGAGGGTTTCCTCCGGGCTGTGCCCGGTTTACTCCCAACATAATGCTGGCCACCGTCGTATAAGTGAAATATTCTTGAGTACGGCTTAAAACACCAATCTAATAAATAAATAAATCTAACTTAGCTAACATTAACTAATGTTCAGTAACATGTGCTTGGTCGACACTGTTAAGCAGGATTTATATATGCCATTCAGTGGTTAACATTGAACTTTTCGCACAGTTTACGTCACATCCGGATTGAACTACAAACAGGGACAAAGAAAATCGATTATTCTGAATGGACGAAATGACATGTTCGGGTAAATACATCACCTTCCAATATGGAGGCACCAATCCTACTTACTAGATTCCCTGATAGTTATAGGGTTGGAATTTGAATAACTACGTGTCATAAGCATCACAAAAATCATTTGCTGACAAGTTTGAATCTGGAAACCTTGGTGTTTACGCAAGAAGAGGTTTTCAACTTCCCCTGGCTTTAACTTTTTCTTTCCATAATTCGCTCCTAAAAATCCTAAGTTAAAAAGAACTCATCGGCAGATTCTCGTCTTTCTTGTCTGCCTTACTTGGAATTTAAGGAGACTAAAAATTTGATGCAGTTAATGGCGTCTTTCCGAAAAGAATATATAGGTTATAATTTGAAAGCCAAGAAAATAACAGTTCTCATTAAACATACATATCTATTTATTTGTTATTTATTTTCATTTTAAATATACTAGGTATACTTATTAAAACTTCATGCATGGAAATGATCACGTGATCAGCAGCCGGACTGTGATGTCAGCGCACGAGTTCCATGTACCAACTCATCATGTCCACACAATTTTCGACTGAAAAGAAAAGTGAACATGAAATACAAGGGATTTGCATGTCCATGGAAGAAGGCAGAGACAGAAGGTGAACATATGTATGCGTGTGTATATTTTAACGTTTAACCCTTTGCGGGGGGTCCTCAAGGTAGATTTGATGATTTTCACGAATATTTTTGGTCCTGAGGGTATCATTTAAAGCATCTAAAATGGTTTATGTATTCCCCTGGTTAAGTGTGACCATTCGGCAATTATCACACTGTGGTCGCTCCTCTGGTGTTATTCTCTGTGTTGTAAGTCTTTTTATCATATGTTTCTTAACTGGAACTTTGGTTTCCATACAATACTCATTACCGTAAAGTTCTTAAGACTGGCTTAAGTCAAAACTGTGTGGGATCTGTTTCCGAGAGATATCCATTTGATTTTTGATAGAATTAAGGTTATCTCCTCTTGTTGAGGGAAAGGAAGGAACTTGTTCGTGTCACCGGCATACATGTAGCGAGGTTTATGTTAATTATGTGTCTCAGTAAGCTAGAACTTAGTGTCACATGCTAACTTTCGGTCCACGTCTTTTTAACGAGTTATTTTTTTATCACAACACTAACTACTAAGCGTTGCATACCTAGATCCTCCTGCTTCCGGTCTCACTGTGATGCTGTGCACAGCAAAGTCGTCTGTTGTCCCGAACGCCACAAATCCAGTGACACGATTAAATCTTATCTTGACCTGAGAAATGGTTCCAACGTCTTTAGCCACAGACACAACATAGCGTTCAGTTGTCCCCTTTGCTAACTTCTGAGACCCTCTGAAAATGACAAAGTTGACGATTTTCAAACTTCATGACAGTCGCTTTTAGTTGTTGGTTTGGAGCTTTGCTTCACTTAAACCCTCACTAGACCTCTGGAGTCTGTGCCACGCCTAGCCTCATCACTAGCCTCATCACTAGTATCCTTGCGCGGACCTATAATCAGCATTCATCAATTAAACTGCGTCAGGTGATCGTTAGAGTTATGTTGAATATACTTCATATAAACAGAATGCATGCGCATCAAGTATTAATAGTAAGGAAAGTTGAGACAAGATTTTATATTTTCTGACATCACTTCCTGCCTCCTCACCGTCACAACAGTGACACAATCTACAAATGATGACTGCCATGTTCGGCGAGTGTAGGAAGCTGTAAGAAATATACTGACTTCGAGATGAACATATTATACAAATCACATATGATGATAAAGTAAATTTCGCATGAATCGACGTATTACACGTTTTATTAGATTTTCCCAACTATTCTAGTCCCAACGAGCGGAAACTAGAGCTAGCAGACCGTTTTCCAGATTAACACCTCCCCCTGCCCCCCGATAAAAAAGTGGCATACACGCATATTATTAGCGTTCATCATTTTCTGTTGGAAAGATCATTTATTTATTTGATTGGTGTTTTACGCCGTACTCAAGAATATTTCACTTATACGATGGCGGCCAGCATTATGGTGGGAGGAAACCGTGCAGAGCATGGGGGAACCCACGACCATCCGCAAGTTGCTGGAAGACCTTCCCACGTACGGCCGGAGAGGAAAGATTATTTGTTTCATCGCATATAAATTTTTAGCTTACCGCAAAAACCTCGTCTCTTCACTTTGTCCTTTGGAGCCAATCAGCGTGACGAAGACATCTCCGTAAGTAATCTCCATGTTTCGACTAGCCATTCGCAACTCGATGTAATATTCATAGCCTAAAATATAATAGGTTTTTAAATTAACGACTAACCCATATATATGCAACAAAAATGACAACTCCTCTTCAAAGTATACCTACTTGAAAATTGTACGAAAACTTACAAATAATCCTTTTCATCTCATGCTGTCTGTTTCATTTACAGGCACGTACCACAATACGGGGTCTTTGGTCTGGTTGCAAGGTAGAATTTGCCCTTGGGCCCTTGACTGTGGGCTGGAAATCCCATCATCGCACATCCGTGACTCCCACATCCCGTACATTTTCCGGCGCTGAAATCCTCAAAACTGTTACATGGGTGACCGCGAAATGGGCAATGAGACAAGATGGATTCCACATAGAAATCATGCGACCTCCCGTGACTACAGGAGAGGTCTTTCGACACACCTGAGTAAACAGAGAAGGGAACAAGAGAACTGAATGTTACACATACATCATAATAATTAATGTCTTCGATGAGGCTGCCACCTAACATTTTACATGGCCATAATTGCTTTCCCCATATAAGGAATTCCTGTGAAGTGTCATTTACCACAGTTCATCATAGTGAGCAGGGGTCACTAGCCTGGCGATATCCCCCATCTGGTTCCGATAGGAGCAAAAGTCACGTCTAGTGATACCTCATCTGACTCCGTCAGGCCCAGAGATCACGCCTTGCTATACCCCATTCATACCCAGTTAGGTGCAGGGGTTACAAGCCTAGCGATACCCCCATCCGATCCCGCTTGGAGCAGGGATCACAAGCCTCGCGATGCTCTCATGTGACCTAGATAGGCGCATGAGACACAAGTCTGGTGATACCCCCAGCTAACTCCGCCAGGCGCAGGACATAACGTGGACGAAAGCAAACTTATTGTGTGGCTGCTGATTACATTGTGAAGTCCATGTTTAAATTACTGCATTCCTGGCTACATTGGACCCTTAAAAAACAATGCCGTGATCTCTCTCGGAGTGTTCATTTCACTGTGTGCACTGGATTCATTTTCAACATGGCAAGTGCAAGTCATCCATACCTACTAATCATAATTCATTCTGCATACTTTATGAATATACCTGACAGTCCTCCATGTAAGATGTCGCCGATTGCACTTCCCAACGGGTCCTGGGAACATCCCGGCTGATGCTGACCGCCATTTGGGTAGAAGTCCACGTGACCTGCCGGGTTTGCTAATCCGAAGCCTTGATGAAAAAACGTCATCTTGTACAATATAATGCAATAAACTTAAATATCTTGAATACGTAACACCAACTGCGCACACAAGCCTCGCGTGTTGCCATTCACGAGAACCATGGAAATGTCACTGTCTCGTTTTGTGAGAAACGTTCAGGTTTTTTTATTCATTTAAATAGTGTCAAGAATATCCCCCCAAACACCCCCACACCCTGAAGGAATCAATTGTGCCCAACAAAATGAGACAACGTTAAACCCCAAGCATCCAAGCATGCATATATATTGAGACAATAACGGAGAGGAAGCAATTTCTTTTGCGTCACAACAGTGGTCTAGAGATACATCAAAGAGCAATTATGAAACAAATTATCATACTCTACATTTGTTTGATTAAATAACTAATGAAATCCATATCATCTTTGTTTCTTGGCTCGTTCATACAAGGCACATTCTCTCAATTGACAGCAGACACCATATCTGACAATCTTTCAAAAAATAACCTCCAAGCATCTACCGCATTCTTCCACTCGATATGTTATCGGCAACAGCAACAACCCAACTTCACTTTCAGGCAACGACTTACGAACTCACAACCACAGAGCCACTAAAGCACACAATTCTGTGCGGCTCATCCTTTCCAAATTGTCATTTAATGATTTGTTTCCATGCAGACAGAACTCTAACTTCATATTATGTGGACACAGACCCCCATTACAACTTCCGTTTTTCGGTAGGGACGATTGTAGTTCTGTGAATTTTAGGGTATAAAGTCTTTTTTTTGCTCCCAGGCGTCCATCTTTGGTGCACAGGTGCATGCTTGGTATTAAAATGCTGGAAACTGTCTAAACTTTGAGGAGGTATGAGCTTTATTGATGAAAGTTTGAAATTCTGGGCGAGAGGACACAAGGTGTGAGGTAGTGATGAGGCTGCGAGTGACGTCCCCTTGGCGTTGCTAGGCACGCCTCCCAGCTGCCGGCATGGAAAGGTCCAGATTTTGACGGTCAACCTATGTCAAGATTTTTATGGCTTCTTTCTCACAGGCTGGGACAGGTATGCACCAAAGCTTATTGGCCACGGAATGTTTGGGACTGAGCTACAACGCTAGACGTTAACATTGTCGCTTATGGAAAATTAATGGGGGTCCGAGGCCATGTAAATAAAAGAGCTCTTCCCAATTGTGTGGGAATGTTTGGTTTTGTAGTATAGATTAAACCAGATTCTAAAACTTTTAATGCCAGTGTCATCATCGTATGTAACATATTAAACTTCATTCCAGAATTAAGTTATTAAGTGCATGGCTTAAAGCTTTATACATTTTCACCAACCGGCCCATGGTACTGATAATAATGCACGTATGTGTTACCTTGTAATCCAACAAATGGCGTTCCGTCCGAGTGAATGACGTCCACGAAATGAGCATCCGACGGGTCTAGAATAATGGATTTGTCTTTTCCTTTAAAGTTGGGCTCGGCAGGGTCCAACCCTTGAACGCAAATGAAATGGAAATAGCCGTTAAACTATCACAGTCATTTGATAGCCAGAGATTTGTATCCAAGCAAAAACATTCTAGAAGCGTGCACCACACGACAGAGTTTGATGATTAACACCCAACAGATGAAACTGTCAATAATTCATAAATTAATATGCACATTTTTTCTGGCAGTCTGGGTAATAAAGTTATCTATGCTTACAAACAACACGTGATCATCGAGGCCGTGTGGTTTTGTCTATCTCACCAATCAGTTATGACTTTCGGCAAATGAAATTAAG